>NC_133312.1:690891-747762 GCF_012295235.1 Primulina huaijiensis | reverse complement strand
ATTATATAGTTATTATTATACATTTAATATTATAATTATTCCAATAATACAAAACGTTTACATTTATTATAATTAAATTAAGAATTGTTATTACAAATATTATTATAATTACTCCGACAATACAATTACTATTAAAATTATTACGTGATGCGTTCATTATTATACAATTATACAATTAATATTATACCATTAATATTATAATTATTCTAATATTATAATTATATAGTTAGTATTATATAATCAATATTACAACTAATTCTAATAATACAATTAATAATTTAATTATTGTAATCAAATTACGTATAGTTATTATTATTACTTAAAACTACTATCGTTCATAGAGTGCTCGATGATACAAAAAATCTAAATTATAGTATTATAATTTTAATAATACAATTAATATTATAAATATTGTTATTATTTAAAATTACTACAATTAACAAACAATAATAAATATAATAAACAAAAAAAAATCGAAAACTTACGTTATTCAAATGGAAAATTTTGTAGATTGGTGTCGGAAAGAGACGTGCTCGAAAGAAAAATGCTGCTACGTGAGAAGGAAGAATGCTCGTTCGATGATGGAAAATGAGGAGCGCACACCTCATTTAAAGAAGGGGAAATGGGGGTGGAGTCACGGATTCATTGAATCCGTGGCAGGTGGTCACGGATTCATTGAATCCGTGACCTTTTTTACTTTTTTTTTAATTTTTTTTAAAGTGTCTGAATCCGTGACACACAATTTATTACTTTTTTTTAAAAAAAATTTCTGAATCCGGGACTTTGAAGTCCGGATTGTTATATTTTTATAAACATTCCAATTCTGTAATATTTTAATAAATAAGTTTTAAAAATATATTATTTTTAAAAAAAAGCCGTTTTAGGAGTACCAACTTCTCTCGTATGTTTGGTGGTTATGGAAATTCTTGTTCTTGAGTTCGAAGCTGGAGTATATCTTTTGTGAGACGGTTTCATGAATTTTTATTTGTGAGACGGGTCAATCCTTCCGATATTCACAATAAAAAGTAATATTATTAGTATAAAAAATAATATTTTTTCATGGATGACCCAAATAAGAGATTCGACCTACGAAATTGATATGTAAGATCGTCTCACGAGAGTTTTTGTATCGAAGATGATACAACTAATCAGACAAAAACAGATATATATAATATGCACATATGATTTTTTTTAAAAAAATACTTTGTCTTTTACTTGCAGAAATATTTTTAAGGGATTTAGATTGTTATTATAAAAGTACACATTAGTTGACTCGTATTTCATGATAAATTATATATATATATTATTAAAATGTTAAAATTTTAAAACAAATCAATGTACTTAAGTGGACAGAATCGTTATTTTTTTAGTGACAGGTTCAAATTTGCGTTAGTATATTTAATAATGTAAAAGGGGCTGATGGTTAATAACCATATACACCAAGGGCCCACAGGTGAATAACACTTTAGACTATATAAGATCACGATACTAACTTTTTCGCCGGAATTTTCGCCCTTGCACCTGCTGGAAAGTTCCCCACCGCTTCTTGTTGCCAGCGAGCGGCGCGGCCACGACAGAAATTGAGATGCATTTGATGCTAATCGATTAATTTCGAAGGTGACAGCAAATCAAGACCGAGAAATTTCTTAATTTTTCTAGGTAATCACGAATCTTCCACTGTTTTGTATCATATTCTACTTTTTCATGGTAACGATGTGGAGGACCAGCTTCCCTCTTTTTTCTACTTTCCGCTTGTAAAACGACACCGATGTCGAGCATTGGAATCGATACTCTGCTTCATCTAGACTTCTTGTTATTCCCACAATCACATTAATAAGGAATGTGGTAATGTAGAGGGGCGGAAACATCGCGCAGTTGGGAGCAAAAGATATATGTTTTTTAAATAAAATAAAATTACAGCAAAATCTGAAATTTTTTCTTTGGCGGTTGCCCAAGTACGAGTTTTTTACATGCTGATTGTGTTACATGAGTAATTGTTTACAGTTCCTGTAATGGGCTGCACTCAATCGAAGATCGAGAACGAGGAGACGGTGAACAGATGCAAGGAGAGAAGACGATTCATGGAGCGGGCTGTCATGGCTCGAAACAAGTTCGCGGCGGCTCATACGGCTCACGCCATGTCTTTGAAGAACACCGGGGCTGCTCTCAGCGACTTTGCGGAGGGAGAAGTTGTATATCCTTCGTCAGCTGTTGATGCTACGACCGCTGCCGCCTTATCCAATAGCGGAACTACTCTTCCTCCTCCTCTCCCACCAGATGAAAACTTCCCTCCGCCACCGCCACCCCTTCCCTCGTCTTTCAACAACTCATCGCCTCTCCAACGCGCGACTACAATGCCTGAGTTTTCCGCTCCTAGACCTGAAAACAAACATTCGAACCCAGTTATTGAGGAGGAAAACGAGGAGGATACCGAATTAGAGAGTACCTATAACCTGAAGCGTAGGAGTAGTAAGAATGGTGGTGGTGGTGGTGGTGGTGGGATTAGAAGTGCAGTTTTACCTGATGGGGCTGTTGAGGAGGAAAGGATGCGTCAGCCGCAAGGTCTTCAAGGTCTGCAACACCCACCACCTCCAATGCCGGAGATTAAGGGTATGTCTTCGTGGGATTACTTCTTCTCAATGGAGAATGTTCCGGGGCCCATGATGGCGGAGGTGGAGGAAAATCATGTCGAGAGTGTGGACATGGAAAGGAGGGTACTTGAAGAAAGGGCTAGGAAAATGGAAGTTGAAGAGACACCTAGTAGAAGCGAAAAAGCTGAGGCAGCTGAGGTCTTGGAAAGGGCGAGTGAGCTTCCGCCTGAGCCTCCTCATCCGGAAGCAGCAATTGAAGCGACAAACATTGTAAAGAGAGTGAAACAGGGGGTTCAAGCCGAAGGTAAAAAGAAAAGTGGGACAAGTAATGTGAATCTGGAGAAAATATTTGTTGATCTTGATGATTGTTTTCTCAAGGCTTCAGAGAGTGCTCACGAAGTTTCCAGGATGCTCGAGGCCACTCGCTTCCATTATCACTCAAATTTTGCTGATAAAAGAGGTATTTGCTATAGAGTAATAATAGTTTCTGTTTTATGTGGTTGAGAGTATTGGAACCGCAATTAAGCATATGATCTTATGGTCGCATTGATTCTTGGAGATGTGCCTTTGATCGTTTAATATACAGTATAAAACGGTAATACAAGTTTCCATAACGTAGCCACAACTTCTTTTTGCTATTCATGTGGATAACAATTTTTTTGTCCTTGATGGGCAGGGCATATTAATCACTCCGAAAGGGTCTTGCGTGTGATCACATGGAACAGGTCTTTCAGAGGCTTACCCAATGCTGATGATGGTATGGATGACTTTGATTCGGAAGAGAACGAAACTCATGCAACGGTGTTGGACAAGATGCTGGCATGGGAGAAAAAGCTTTATGAAGAAGTGAAGGTGTAGTATTTATTCAAATTGAATTACTGATTTATTTTTTGTTGCCTTTAAAATTATGCTTTTATTAAATTGTATCACCATTTAATCAGTATTCTCAGTGGCAAAAAAATTGTCTCGTTATTTTCAACTATTGCTATTGTTTGGAGCAACAATTGCCCATGTTCTGAGAGTGTTTGAAATACAACGCTTGACTGCCATACAATTCAAAAGATTTGAGCTGAACTTTCAGTAAAATTACAAGCTTTTGATCTGTAATCGATATTTGAAGCAAGATCATGTGTTGTATGTAATGAGTTGTAATGTGGTGCAAGTATTGGAGGATGACGATCGCCCTTGCTTGGTTAGCGGTTGTTACATGATCCTTATGGTACTATATGATTTAGAAGATTTATGTCACATCTTTATCATCATTTATAGCCTTTGGAAATACTAGATTCTACAGTTACACTGATCGTCAATGTCTTTTTGCCGTTTACCGATATTATATTTTAATATTTCCTCGTAGATATCACTCTTGTTATCTTTATCTTATGAATATAAACCTCTTAATATCCAGCAGACAACTATTGATGTTTTATTTGTGGTAAATTGACTCAACAGGCAGGTGAGCAGATGAAACTTGAATATCAAAAGAAGGTTGCTTCATTGAATAAGCTGAAGAAACGTGGTTCAAATACGGATGCTTTGGAGAGAATGAAAGCTTCTGTTAGCCTTCTGCATACAAGATACATTGTTGATATGCAATCCATGGATTCCACTGTTTCTGAAATTAACCGTTTACGGGATGAACAACTCTATCCAAAACTTGTCTCCCTTGTCGATGGGTGAGTCTCCCCCCCTCTTTTGTAATTTATATTATAGTTTAATTCTCCATCTCCGTGAGCCCATATACTTGTCATTTGGCAAATAGTTCTGGCGTCATAAATATTCCTCTTGATGCAGTAGGCTCATTTTCTTTGTTCCATAAAGGAATGCCTTGCATCTCCTTTCACCTTGCATGACTTGACTTCTCAGTTTCCTTTTCTGCACCCAAGTAATGACAGCGTCTGGATTTGATACAGGATGGCGACAATGTGGGAAATAATGAGGGAACACCATGAGAGCCAATCTAAAATTGTTCAATCTCTAAGATTACTAGACATATCACATTCTCCGAAAGAAACAAGTGACCACCATCATGAGCGCACACGCCAGTTATGTGGTGTCGTACAGGAGTGGCATATGAATTTCAGTGCGCTTATGACTCAGCAAAAAGAGTACATGAAAGCCCTCAATGGTTGGTTGAAGCTAAATCTTGTGCCTATAGATACAAGCTTGAAGGAGAAAGTTACATCACCTAGCAGACCTCAAAATCCCCCAATACTGATGCTCCTGCACGCCTGGTATGATTTCCTCGAGAAGCTCCCTGATGAGCCAGCAAAATCCACCATTGATAACTTCGCCGCTATAATACAGACTATATGGCAACATCAGAAAGAGGAGTTGGATTTTAGAAACAAATGTGCAGACTCCAGGAAAGAGTACATAAAAAAGACTCGAGATTTTGAGAACTGGTACAACAAATATTTGCAGAAACAAATGCCCTCAGATGAAACGGATCCAGACCCTGCCCCTGCTCAGGACAAAGATATTATCGCCGAACGGCAGCTTGCCGTGGAAGCAGCAAAAAAGAAAATCGAAGAAGATGAAGAAGCTTACCAGCGGCGATGCATAAATGTAAGAGAGAAATCTCTTATGAGTTTGAAAGGCCACTTGCCTGTGCTTTTTCGGGCACTCTCGGATTTCGCTCTCGCTTGCTCTGATATGTACCGTAACTTGAGATCCATCGCCCAATTGCATAACAGGAGGAGAGCTGATGTTGAGGTCTGAATGCCCATGTTCTTTGTGTCTATCGTCTATGTGATTTTTTTGGGCCCAAGTACCATAAGTGTATTGTGTTTTAGAGTTGTTGAATAGCAGCAGGCATTACGAAGGTCTCTCCTTTGGTAATTATACGCTGAAAAAATAGCTCATTCTCGGTACAATTTTACTTTTTCTTCCTTGGAAAAAAATCCCATGTTCCTTGGTCTATTGGTCTCCATGCTCAAGAAATCAAGAAAACCTAAACAGGTCGAAGATTGCTTAAAAGATGAGTTTGAGGCAAGCTTTATACGGCATAAGCACGAGCTGCATAAGGAGCCTATTTTGAATTTTCGATTGGGTGGTGTTGAGGGATAAATTTATGGTTTTTAGAAAAATTATCGTCAATAATTTTTTTTTATTTAATTTGAGCAGCCACTGATGTGTAATTATTTGTGACGTTATTTAGAGTACTTTATATGCATGGTTTCAACTGCTCGTCGCTACGAGTGTAAACTGGACCTTGGAAACCCCGCTTCCGTCCAAAAAAGCCTGGTCCGGGTGTGGGATAGGTCAAGTTATCATTTTTTGGACCAACCCGGACTTGCTCGAATATGCATGCTGTCAACTCAGAGCTAGTCCCTGAATTCCCATGTCCTGGTGTTTCGCATCTGAAAGATTCTCTCTTTGGCATGATATTGTAACTCCTCTACATAATTTTGCAAATATTGAACCTTTTGGTTATGAGAGGATATTTCAAGCTACCTCAGATGGTGCAACTAAGGGTAGATACGAACATTTCGAAGCTGTGAGATAGTAGAGCATCAAATCCAGGTGTCTACATTCCTACCATACCTAGTTTGTGTGCGCACAAGATAATTTGGTAACATGATATATATATGTATTTTATTTTTCTAAAAATTCATGTCATATCTCTCTATGAACATGAATCATTATTTTTTTATTTAACTTCTAGCTCATACAAATTACTCTATTTTATTTTAACACGAAATAATACTCTTAAGATCGAGAATTAACAATTCATAAAAATTATTTAAAAAACACAAAAAATTTTATTTCATCCTACCAGCATAACCAATGTTTAGATTATTTTCTAGTATATTTATTGAAAACCCACCTTTTTTAAAAAAAAGTTATTAAGATTTATATAATTATATTGGTTCAATCTTAACAAAATTCTTTTTTTTTTTTTTTTGAAACATCAATCTTAGCAATTTTAAATCTGTCCTACATAAGTGTAGAGTCGGCCCATGGATCAAAACCGTTGAAGCCCAATATATAAAGAAAAATATTAAAGAGTTCAATTTGAAAATTTTTAAAAAAGTGAACCCAAAAGATTTTTCTAGAAGCTGCGATGTATCTACTGGAGTCATCTGCAAGACGACGACCATTTCCTCCAACTTCTTTATGTTCTCCTTCATTTTCAAACATGTATTGGGAATTGGAATAGTCACCTGAATTGCTCTTCAAAGGACCCATCTTGCTTTCTGATCCCATTTAGTACCGGAAACAGGGATTTCGGTAATTTCTCTGCTTGTATTCTTCTGCAATATTGTATATTTGTTGGAAGAGTATTCCATAATTTCATTTTTCAGTGTCCAGATCATTACTGAGGTACTTGGTGTTTGGAATCACGAACTGTAGTTTAAGTTTCATTGAATTGTTGGATCTATGGAACTCTGGTTCTCTTTTTTTTTTTCTTTCGTATTTCAGAAAATAGAATCTTTGTTGATGTTCGATCATTATGCTTTTACTTTATTTTATTTCTTTTACTTTATTTGATTTGATTGGGTTCCTTATGGTGGGTTTCGTTACTTCGTTTTCTTCATGTTACTTGTAAATTGATACGAGATAAATTAACTTGATGTGATTGTGTTTGAGTTTTCGGAAGATATAATGACGTTGTGGACGCTGAATAGATTATTTTTTCCGAGAAGTTTTGTCAGCTCATTTTTGCACAATGTTTTGTTGTGTTAATTCATGCATGCTGAAGAAATTGAATTGAGTGCTTATGTTGAGTACAATTTATGTAGGTATAATTGTGATGTTTGAATATTTTATGCTTCAGGTTGTTAACTTAGTTTCTGATTGGGTAGATTTGTGCTGCTAGGAAGCTTTTAGTCAATATGAGTGTCGTCGGTTTCGATTTCGGGAATGATAACTGCGTAGTTGCTGTTGCAAGGCAGAGGGGTATAGATGTCGTCCTTAATGAAGAGTCCAAACGTGAAACTCCGGCTATTGTATCATTTGGTGACAAGCAGAGGTTCCTTGGGACAGCAGGGTCTGCTTCAAGTTTGACAAATCCGAAAAATACAATATCTCAAATTAAAAGACTACTTGGTTGTCGATTTTTAGATCCTGAGTTACAGCGTGATCTGAAATCATTGCCCTTTTTAGTTATCGATGGGCCCGATGGCTATCCTTTAATTCAAGCGCGGTATCTGGGAGAAACAAGAACATTTACACCTACTCAGATTTTGGGAATGGTGCTCTCCAATTTGAAGAGCATTGCTGAAAAGAATTTGAATGCACCGGTTGCAGATTGTTGCATTGGAATACCTGTTTATTTCACCGACCTTCAAAGAAGAGCTGTTATAGACGCAGCAACAATTGCACGCTTACGCCCACTTCGTCTATTTCATGAGACAACCGCCACAGCTTTAGCTTATGGGATTTACAAGACCGATTTACCTGAAAATGAATCATTGAACATTGTTTTTGTCGATGTTGGGCATGCAAGTATGCAAGTGTGTGTTGCTGCCTTCAAGAAAGGACAGCTTCAGATACTGGCACATGCTTTTGATCGATCACTTGGTGGACGTGATTTCGATGAAGCTCTTTTTCAGCATTTCGCTGCCAAATTTAAGGATGAGTATAACATTGATGTCTTCATGAATGACAAGGCTTGCTTAAGACTACGCACTGCATGCGAAAAGTTAAAGAAGGTCCTCAGTGCAAATCCTGCGGCACCTCTTAACATTGAGTGCTTGATGGATGAGAAGGATGTCAAAGGTGTCATAAAGAGGGAGGAGTTCGAGCAAATTAGTGTTCCAATTTTGGAACGAGTGAAAATCCCATTGGAGAAGGCTCTGGTAGATGCTGGAGTGACTATTGAGAATATTCATTCAGTTGAAGTTGTTGGCTCAGGTTCTCGTGTTCCTGCTATTATTAAGATCTTAACCGATTTCTTTGGTAAGGAGCCTCGCCGCACAATGAATGCCAGTGAATGTGTTGCAAAAGGATGTGCTCTGCAGTGTGCTATGCTCAGTCCCACATTTAAAGTTCGAGAGTTTCAGGTAATGATTTCAATGATGGAGCTATCCATATGGTATCTGTGTCTAGATGCATTTGTTAGTTGGAATTCAATTGATCATCCTTGAGGTTCCTGCATGTTCGTGTTCTCAGAATCATTACATACTTTTATTTGTTTTTCTTGAATCTTTACTTGGTCCTGTATGTGTCATGAGGCTTATCTTTTAGTTGCAAAACAAGATACACTTAGTTTCCTCTATATGGTGGTATGCATTAGCTTTTCAAAATTAGTTTGACTGCATTTAGTTTGTAACTACAACGAAATGAAAGTTTGTATGATGTATATTATCGATGATTGAAATTCATGAAGTAGAGAGACTCATTAGTAACTGTATGGTCCCCTTTAAGATCAAATGCTTGTTTTCTTTGCAAGTGATTCTTAGGCTTTTCAGGATGTTTACTTCGTTCTTGCAGCTTTTGCCCTGATGTTCGTCCAGTTTTGCTGACATTTAGGAGATTAAGCATTCTTATTTTTGAATATTTATGTTGGTGCATACCCAACATAAATCTTGTACAAAATATACTCAATGATTAATGTGAAACTTGACTTGATATTGTCGACTTCCTTTTTGCAGGTTAATGAGAGTTTCCCTTTCTCCATTTGCTTGTCATGGAAGGGTTATGCTTCAGATAGACAAAGTGGAGAGGTGGATAATCAGCAGAGAAAGGTTGTATTCGCAAGGGGTAATGCTATACCCAGTGTGAAGGCTTTGACTTTACACAGATCTGGAACATTCACCTTGAATGTGGAGTACGCTGACAGTGAATTATCGGGTCCTGCCAATATTAGCACCTACACGGTAATTGTGTTGAGCGGATTCACACGAGCTTATTAGGTTATTCTTTTATGTAGCATAGCTTTTGATTCATATTCTTTGCCATCACATGACATTACCCGATGTGTTGGTGTGCAGATTGGACCTTTCCAATCCGCAAAAGGTGAACAGGCGAAAGTAAAGGTCAAAGTGCGTTTAAATCTTCATGGTATTGTATCTGTTGAGTCAGCAACGGTAAGCTTTCAGGATAAAGCTTTTCCGTGATTTGATAAAAAGATGCACAATCGATTCATGTAATTCATTTGTTTATTACTAGAGTTCCTATTATTAACATCCTAAAATGTCAGGACTCAGGACTACCAATTTTAGAAATAATAAGATATATTAGACCTGCTTATTCCGCTTTAAATTTCTTTCAATATGTTTTTACGTACTCAGATTTTATGCACCAAAAGGTACTTTTAAAATTAAATCTTTTGTTTCAATACAATGGTTGAAGAACCATTGATTATTAACATGTGCTGAATGTCTGAACAGGGAAGAAGTTATCTGTACTTGCTTTTACAAATGTGGATCCACATCTGACTTAATAAGTGATAATACATTGTTTCGTTCATACTTTACATTTAATTTCTCATCGAATATTCTAATGAAGCACACATGTGAAAATGTTTAAATGCGTGATCTTAACACGATATGCAGCACTGTATGTTTCAGTTGCACTTCACGTGTCATGGCAACTTTGGACCACTATTATATAAAGTGTTATGTCAAATACCTGACGAAAGCATGTGATTTGTTATAAATGTGGGAATAATAAATGTTGCTACTAATGCTGGAAAAGGAATCATGTTCGAAATTTTCAGTTAGTTTTGAACTTTATTGTTTACATGACAAAGTTGGTCAACCGGATATTTTTATAACGACCAGTGATATTTGGATGTTCTGTTATCAACAAAGACTTTGGTGTTTCAATTGTATTCTTTGAATTCTAATTGCGGCTTCTTGATAGCTCTTGGAAGAGGAGGAAACAGAAGTTCCTGTGATAAAAGAGTTGGCCAGCGAACCAACTAAGATGGAAACTGATGAGGCTCCTACTGAAACTGATGTCAATATGCAAGACTCCAAAATTGATGCCCCTGGTGCTGAAAATGGTGTGCTGAAATCTGGAGATCAGACATCTGAGATGGAAACTGATTCCAAGGTTAGGTGAAAACCATGTCTACTCATTTTTGTTAGGATTTTGCCTTTGATCTTTGAGTTCACGGCTTTCTCAATCTTCCTAGTAATAGTTAGCGTGTCTGTATTATTTTTAGGTTTGTTCAAATAATAGACACTGAAAATCTCTCCCTTTATGCTTCTTTTCTTTTCATTTAAAAATCGACTATGCTGCCATGCCACTCTGTATTGTTTTTCATGGAAGAGATCCATTGTGTACCTGCTTGTGTACGATAGAAAACTTCTAATAGGTACTTTTGATAGTTATCCCTTTCCGCGGTTATGTGAGTCGCCTATAAGAATATCTCATTACCATGTTTCATTAGGTGGAGAATCCAAAGAAAAAGGTCAGGAAAACAAATGTTCTTGTAACTGAAGTCGTCGTTCATGGAGGTCTGGCGGCCGTGGATTTGCAAAAGGCTGTGGAGAAGGAATTTGAGATGGCTCTGCAGGATCGAGTGATGGAAGAAACTAAAGATAAAAAGAACTCACTCGAGTCTTATGTCTATGACATGCGGAACAAGGTATGTACAATGGTGTTGCTCTTGCTTGAACGGTTGCCGTTTGGTACTGATAGTTTTGCCTGTGCAGCTTAATGGCAAGTATTGCGACTTCGTAATGGATTCAGACAGAGAACAGTTCATCTCCAGATTGCAGGTGGTGGAAGATTGGTTGTATGAAGATGGTGAGGATGAAACGAAAGGTGTCTATATTTCTAAGTTGGAGGAGCTCAAAAAGGTGAGTATCTTGAAATTGGGTTGTTCTGTTATGTTATTGTGTTTCTAATCTTAGTAGTAATTTTTTTTTTTTAAATTTTGGAAATATAATCTGGCAGCAAGGTGATCCCATAGAAGAGCGCTACAAGGAGCATTCAATGAGGGGACCTGCGGCAGACCAACTTATGTATTGCATTAAGAATTTCACAGAAGCAGCAGTGTCGAATGATCCCAGATTTGATCACATTGAAATGGAAGAGAAACAAAAGGTGTTAGCCTGCTCCCAGTAGCCACATAATAGTTATCTAATGAATTGTGAGTCATTTTGTTTCTGCTTTCAGGTTGTGAATGAATGCATGGAAGCAGAGGTTTGGTTGACAGAGAGAAAACAACAACAAGATTCACTCCCTAAGTATGCAACACCAGTTCTTTTGTCTGCCGATATGAGGAAAAAAGCTGAAGCTCTTGATAGGTATGGTAAATTTGGTTCAAGATTCCCTTCCTAAAGATCTTTTTACACGACTGTTTGACCATCTGCTACATAAGATTTTGGTTCAAGAATTTTACGATAGTATGAAATATGCCAACACTCTCTAAGAACTCCCGCTTGGCTTGAAATTGTTTGATCTTTGATATTTACCATAAACTATTCAAGCCAGGTTTCAAAAAGCTCTCGTACCCTGCTCAAATCCTTTCCAGAAGACTCCAAGCAGCTTTTATTATTTGCTTTGGTTTGCTTTACTTTTCATGTATAATAACACATGGAACTACGATTTCCATCAACAGTTACTGCAAGCGCATAATGACGAAACCGAAGCCCGCAAAGCCAACTCCACATGAGGCACCCTCGCCAGCCCCTTCTCAGAGTGGCAAAACACAGGATCAGGAGATTGATAATCCTAATTCAAGCCCTGGCCAAGCCCCTAATGCAAGCAATGAAGTACCGTCAGCTGCTGCTAAACCAATGGAAATGGAAACAGTTGAGTCCGATGCTGCTTCACCAAATACTGCATAATCCAATGATTAATCCGTAGGTGTAACATTTCATTCTTCCTATTTTGGTTCGTTTTTGTGGCTGAAAAAGTAGACTTCTGGTTCTTGCTAAGTTTTGGTAATGCTGAAATTAATGGGACATGATCTGATTATGTCAACACTTGCCAAGGGTTTCTGTCGGAAACATTATAATTTATTATCGTGGGTTCAGTGAAATATTGTTCTCTCAACGGAAAAGTGCAGTTTCGGGATCAAATTTATATTCGAAAAATTTTCTTCTTTGCAATGAGCCAATGAACAAGAAAACAAATTTTTATCGAAATTTATTACATCCTTGAGAAATTATGAGTTCCACCGGCAGACAACATAAATCGAAGCAGAAAAATATACAGCATGCCATGCAATATTTACGTTGCATGATTTAAAATTTGATACATGTGAACAGAATGAGGTGTAAGCGACGTTAAATTTGAAGATAATAGATGAGAGTTTTTTTTTGGGGGAAAGAAAATACAATGATAAATGAGTTACAAATAAACAAAATTAAAATTTGATTTCGGGATCATAAAGTATGTATCTACAAAAATAAATTACATGAACTATCGTTGGATTCAATTCATGAAATACATTATTTTTTATGTATAAATATAAATCTGTAGATATGAATCAGATTGATGTGTCTCAAAGATATAAATCGTATAACAAAAGATTAGCTAAAATTCTCAATCACCAAATAATAAAAAATAACGTAGATAAATCGTATAACAAAAGATTAGCTAAAATTCTCAATCACCAACTGAAAAATAGAGTAGAAATTAGAATTACGTTTAACCATTTTGAATTCGAGGAGGAAATGAATTGTTGATCGAATTATATGCATTGTATTTTTGTATGTATGTATCTTCTCTGGTAGAAATTTGATTTTGAAATTTGATAATGATTGTGATAGAGTTTTATCCCATATTAAATTTGATATTTTATGGTTCAGAAAATTCTACCTACAAAGTAATTCATTTTGATGTCGGTGGTTCCTAAAAAAAAAAAAAAAAAAAAAGTCGGTGGTGATGTCGATACGTTCGGATTTATGATGAAATATTCAAATTCAATTTTTGATTAAATCAAAATCTGAAATGGATTAAACATATTAACTTTCAATAAAGTCCAAATTAAATGAAACACAACTCCAAGATTCAAGTTAAACAAATACTAAATTATTATCACTCTAATAAATTTTAAAAACTTATGATATTAAAGATAACTTTAGATAAGCGCCCGATGGGATCTTAAAATTCATGCAAATTTAAGTCATTAATGTCGTATTATTTAATTACTATGCCATTTACTATATGTACCATAAGCTATATGATTAAGGAATAATCAACGTAAAAAAATTGATTTTCCTAATAATCATTTGCTTATGACAGAGTCCAAATTAAATAAAACGCAACTAGATTGGGTGATTTATTTAATAATTATCATTATCATTAGATCATCTTAAATACTTTAAGATTTATGCAGATATTGATAATGACTAAAATCAAACTCTATATTATTGAAATTAAATAAAACCATGATTCAAGATATCATGATTAAATTCCCAAACAAAATGAAACTCTTTTGGCTCTATAAAACCCACTTAGGCAATCTATTCACCACAAAAAAATTTGACAGAAGCTTTGCATGCAATGGCGGCAAAAAGTGTGGTGATTTTCTTTTTGTCGTTGTTTATTCTTCTGTCACTAAGCCAAGGTAAGGGCCAAAGCTATGGAGATCAGTGTCAAGCAAGGGATGATTTCCTTGCATTTTGTGGGACCAAGTTCGGATCAAGTTTATTTCCAATTCGAGCCCGTCCCTATTGTTGCCAGAAAGTTCGAAATATTGAAGACCATTGTCTCGTAGGATTGAGCAAAAGAGAACAATTCTTCATCAATGGTGCCACCAAGATTTGCGATAACCCGTGGATCAAAGTTCCTTCGTTGCCTCCACCAGTGTCTCCCCCAAGCGAACCACCAGTGCAGCCACCTTCTCCATCACCGCCGAATTCGCATAAAATCTGCCAATCGGTGACTCAACTTTTGGACACTTGTGGAGGGTCCGAATTTGATGCTCCTCAAGATGCACGTACTTACTGTTGCTTGCAAGTTAGAAAGATCACGAAGCATTGCTACGTGAACTTCTTGGATCCCATGGAACGTAAATTGCTCCTAGTTGCAAAGAATATTTGCGACAATCGTCATGCGCCTTTGCCGCCTCCACCTCCGCCGGTCCTACCACCATCGCCATCCCCGTCACCAATCACTCCAACCCCTGTACCATCTCCAGATGTTCCAACCCCATCACCAGACGCTCCTACCCCAACCCCATCGCCAGATGTTCCAACCCCATCACCATCTCCAACACCATCCCCTGATGTTCCAACACCAAAACCATCACCAAACCCATCTCCATCCCCATCCCCATCCCCTGATGTTCCAACACCAGTACCATCTCCTGACGTTCCAACCCCATCACCATCACCATCTCCATTTATTCCAACCCCGGCACCATCTCCAGCCGTTCTAATCCCAGTACCATCACCAACCCCATCCCCTGATGTTCCTACCCCAGCACCATCGCCTGATGTTCCCACACCAGGACCATCTCCTGATGTTCCTACCCCTTCCCCTTCCCCTTCCCCATCCCCATCCCCATCACCATCCCCATCCCCATCTCCATTTATTCCAACCCCAGCACCATCTCCAGACGTTCTAATCCCAGTACCATCACCAACCCCATCCCCTGATGTTCCTACCCCAGCAACATCGCCTGATGTTCCAACACCAGGACCATCTCCTGATGTTCCTACCCCATCCCCATCCCCATCACCATCACCATCACCATCCCCATCTCCATCTCCATTTATTCCAACCCCAGCACCATCTCCAGACGTTCCAACCCCCGTACCAACACCATCCCATCGCACCCGCCCCACCACATGTTCGATAGACACAGTGCTATATGATTCATGCAATCCACAGAAACCATATATCTCTAATGCAAGCAATGCTTCAGAAGAAGAAAAAGAGTTTATTCCAAGTACAACCAGTACCGGGATCATGACTGATGAAGCAGGCTGTTGCGTTGGATTCGCCATCTTCACAAATGACTGCAGACCTGCCATTAAAGATTTATCTTATGCGAAGAGAAACATTTACAACAGCCTGGAGGCATCATGCATTTTCGCTCATTAAGGGAGCTGCTTACATGTTTATATTCTCGCTTAGTTCGATTTTCGTAGGGAAGTATCATTATTTTTCTTTATTAGTATTATTTTTACATTTACTTTTTTAGGGTTTAGTTCGGTATACTTTTGGTCATGACTTTTTGGTAGTGTTCGTTAATTTTGGTTGGCTTATTATATTCTCGATTGAGAATTTTTATACACATACAAAGTTTTCGATTCAGTAACTATATATGATGGGTTTTTACAGTTTTAATTCTTGGGTGTTACAGTTTATCAATTTTCTTCAAGTATAAGAATAGAATTTCGTCAGTTCACATGAGGGGATTGAAAATAACATATGATGGATTTTATAAAATATTCTGCAACGAGCTTAGATTTTAGCAAAAGAATTAATTACAGGGAAACCTTTTTTTTTTTTTATAAAAAATGTCAAAACCTATAATATGGGTATTTTGGTATGGCCGCGACAATCTCCCATGTAATTTCAAGAAAGGTGACGAATTCAAGTTAAGGGTGTCTTCTGTTTGGTGATTATATGTCTATGGCTATATATAGATTTGCAGAAGACCGTGGGCAAAGAATTTGAGATGGCTCTGTGTTGAGTATTTGAGCATTTTCACGCACAATCGACAAGGAAGCAAGTTGGAGATAGAATATCGCATGAAACTACAATTTACTTCAAAAGTTACTGCACGTGGATAATGGCGAAACCAAAGCCAGCTCCATGGTCACCGGCCCCTTCTCAGGGTGGCAAAACACAGCAGCAAGCCCCCGTCGAACCGTCAATATCACACCGGCCCCCATATGCTCCATAATTCAGTGCATAATCCGTTATGGTACCGTTTTCATCACGGCTTACTTGGGTTCATTTGTTGTGTGACTGAGAAAATCGAAGTCTGGGATTAATATTGAGACATAAAGTGATTGTTACTAACCGGTGGATGATTATATATAGTCTTAACGAGAATCAATATTAACTCTTAATACATATAAAACGATGAATTCCGTAATTTTGACCGGAAGATGACATAAACTGTTGTTTCACGAAATTTAAGCATAACAAATTCACAAAATATCATGTAAATTATACAATATGCATAGATTTAAGATAATTTGCAGTAAAATTTATTAAGTTGGCCCTTCAATCAAAGCCGAGAGTGACTGTCAAACATGAAAAACCGACGCAAGGCACATTAAATTTGGAGCAAACAGAGATAAATGGGTCAATTAAATAAGAGTAGGTCTCTTATGAGACGGTCTCACAAATTTTTATCTGTGAGACGTGTCAACTCTACCGTTATTTACAATAAAAAGTAATATTCTGAGTATAAAAAGTAATATTTTTTCATGGACGACCCAAATAAGATATTCATCTCACAAAATACGACCCGCGAGACTGTCTCACACGAGTTTTGTCATTAAATAATAAAAAATTAGAAAAAGAGAAGAACTTTTGTTTAACATTAATTGCATTTAAAACCATTTGTGTTAAAAAATCATGCATAAAATCCTTTATAAACGGGTAAAATGTGCTTGGTTTTTTTTTTTTTTTTAAAACATAGANAGATATTAAATGTTTTATTTCTTTAAATGGAAGATATATTAGTGTATTTATATTTTTAGGGAGTTTTATGTCTAAACTTTTCAATGAGAACCCGGAGCAATTAGCCCGAGATAAATGAGTTATTAATAAAGAAAATCAAAATTTTAATTTCGGGAAATGTCAAAGAAAATAAATTAATATGGTGGACGATTTGATTTTGTAATTTTCTTGTTTTAAAAGATAAAGATGAAAATTGTACGGATTAGCTCAAATTCTCAATCACCATTGAAAAGAATTATCAGATGACGAGAAATTTAAGATTATACTTAACCATAATATTGAGTTCGAGGAGGAATCAAGTAGTTGATTTTTTGGTGGAATTATTTCTATAATATTTATCTCATTGTATTTAAATTTGATTTTTGATAAAGATCCTGATAAATTCGGTGAGTATGAATAAATCCCGAATTTTAATTCCAATAGACTCTAATTGAATCATATTAGTGATTCGATCATACGCATTTTGGCATAATGAGTTGATAACATCGCTTTTAAAAAATTAAAATTTAATATATTTTAATAATAATTTAAAACTACTACTTATCTGTATAATAAAAATGTGTTTCTGATGCAAGCAATGCTTTAGGAGCATAAAAAGAGTTCTGCATGCCTAATATTAAAGGGAAGGTAGCATGCCTTTCCCCTTATCAAGGGATTTCACGTATTTATATCTTTGATCGATATGTTGCCATTTTGTTGGGAAGTTTTATACTTTTTTTTTTGTTTTATAATCAAGAATAGATTTTTATGGTTGAGGCAGTTGAATTTTTGTCATGATTTGATAAGAGATCGTGAGTTGTGGTTGATTTATTATATTTTTCGTTGAGTCCTAGATTAGTAGGTTTTGATATGTTTGCCAATCTTTATTGAATTTTTATTTGATTAGCAAAGGCTTTTACACCATAATTATAATGGGTTTTTCTTAGCTACTCTTATTTACAGTTTCTCGATTTTTCCACCTATAACAAATGTATTTCATCCATTTACAAGAGGAATATCAACTTTGAACTAACTAGTTGAGATTATGACAATATCCAGCAATGCATTCTCATAGCTTGAGATTTTGGCATAAGAAATACACAAAAACAATGTTTTGGTACTTGCCGCAAAAGACCTGCTATTTGCAGGTATCACGGTCTTTTCCAAGCACAACCGGAAAAAATTAATCACCAGAATAAGAGCTAGAAAGCCTTGTATATTCAAACCTCATCTGGTAAGAACCTTACTCATATTTCCATGACTTTCAGATATAATTACAGAACAGTATTAATCTTCCATACAGTGCCATTACATCAACAAAGTGCTGCTCAAAATTCTTGTTAATGATTTCAATTGGCAGAAACAAGATATATATCTCAGCTGTGCTACATAAAATGTAATATACTATAATTCAGAAATCGTATGCATCCTAACAATCTTGGCGACTCAGAAGAGGATTAAAAAATTTCTTGTCAAGCTTGTCAAACATCTGCATCCATGAAACACAGAAATTTTCAGTCAGTCGTGGACATATTAGCATAATGGTTCAATAAGTACATATATAGCTTAGCAAGAACAGACAGGGAGTAAGAAACCATAATAATATATAATATGTTATCTCAAAGAACTTTTATCTTGAATCTCTTAATTTGGTGATTGAGGTTGCAAGTGTGTGAAGATTTGGTTCCACAGATATAGGTGCAGGCTTTTGATGATCGTTTATTGATTCTTAAAAAGAATCAATCATTTTGGTCTACTTTAACTTTGGTTTGATTTTTCCAAAATTCAAACTTTCCAAATAAACCGATGAGATCGAATTGGAAAGGAGGAATTCTTCTTTCTTCGCATGTTCCAGTGTTATTAGTTCAAACTAAATTACACTTCTTTATTCTATTATGTTGTTTAACAGACAGAAATTTCAGAAATCTAGAAGGCATATGCTGAGTTCGAACTAGGATTTAGAGATTAACAGTAATGCATTAATGCCAGGGTTATTCAACCTGGCCCTCGAATGAAGTTTTCTGAAGCTACTCAGAGAAATTGGTACAAAAGGAAAATTTTAGTGCATTCCTGAAATAGACTATAAAATTACAACCGGCTTTCATCAAACCAGCCAAATACAAAAGTCCTTAAACGTCCTACACAATCCCAGTTTTATATCCTACTTTAGGAGATCCTCAATTTCCTACGCTTTTTTCCTTTGGTGCGAGTCATTAGCAGGTTGGCGAGGTGAAGTCAAGAATTGGCCAGAAACTTCGATCTTAATTCTCATCACTTTTGGAGAGAAACATTATCTGAACGTTTTGCTAATAGAACTCCACTATAAGTCTATACCCCTAGCAACATCTTGGGAGATAGGTGGGAAGATTGGATTGAATTAAATTTTAGTTGAGTCTCAATGAACTATCATTAAACTTTGAAACATATAAATTCACCTAAGAAACAGGTAACTCAACGCCTGCTTAATGATGACAGGGAAAAAACTTCTCTGTGGTATTTCCTTCAAGAGCTAGTAGATAATGAATGCATTTGAAGAAACATGCATTGGAATGTAAAAACCTGTATGTCCGTCCAAATCACAAACTTCCTGGAAGTTGGAAAAGCACCTTTTCTTTCCAGCTAATTAATCTTGTTATTTGCCAAATTGAAAGTGTGATTCTTTTAATTAAATTTAATAAACTAAAACTAGATCAAACATCCTAAATTTCAAGAGATCGCCCACATCGAATTTAACTAGAATCAATAAGAAATGCGCCAAATAGGATCATTTACCTAATATCAAAATAAAGACTGGAGAAGATTCAAAATGCTATATTCAACATACAGTATACTCTAAAGAGAAACATACATATAGAAAGACTGTTGGGGGACTTAAGAATCTACATGCAAGAATAAAATGTATCGAGTACTAGCTTGAAGCATGAAAACAAGATCAAGGAATAGAAGTCAAATATGACCAAAAAACAAGACATCTGAGAAATAAAGGAAACAGTAAAGTTCGAGTCTTTTGGCCAATAACATAGAAATCATATATGATAAATTCAATTCTTCAGACCAAGTAACTAGTCAAACGGAAAAAGAGCTTACTCGAGCGATTTCTTGAAATGGGAATTTCTCGCAATTCTCGTCTCATGCACAAGTATTCACCCAACAATGCCATCACCGTCAGGCTTGTAATGTTCACAACCCACCATGTTATTGATGAGGGCCAACCTCCATAAATAGCGCAAATGAACAGATGGACGATATAAAGGGTCGCAGAAAAATCCAGGCATTTCTTAGCCCTTTCAACTAAATAGAGTAAAAAACCAGCTCTGTTTCAATAAGATATAATGGATCAACATTTGAACTTTCGGAATTATCATTGCAAGTCTAAGTTCTTCAAGCGAGATAATGGACATCGGTATCAAAACCATGAAACTTTTGAAAACAACTACTGCTCTACTCAATTTGAGTCACAATTCTCTAAAGTAGTCATTAATTATTCTATCCATGACATAACTGTAAAGCAAATGATCAACAGTCCCCCGTCCCCCAATTGTTGAATTTATGTCACTGCTTTTTCAATTTATTCAAAACTAATGAGAAGAAGGACGTGGGGATGTCACGACGTAAAACGTGACATATTTTTGGTGTTGATGAACTAAAAACAAAACAGAGAGGAAGATACTCGAAGGGCTGAAAAGGAGAAATCAGATTCATTCAGTTGGTTCATAAAAATGGAAAATAATCAAATCAACGCCATCACTAACTTACCAACCCTAGAAAGAGTCAGTTCATCAGTAGGAGCAGAATAATACTAATTGAAAAGTTTATTTTACAACAAAGTGCTATTTAAATATATACGATGATATAATAAAGGATAGAGCACAATGGCATAGAAGGATTCATAAAGCTTAAAGACTTTTTGTCTTTTTTTTTTTTGTTGTCTGCTATACAAAGATTCATGAAAAAGAAAATAAAAAGAACAGTAATCCGGTTTCTTGAAAATAACAAAACCTACAAATCTAAGTCCATAGAACTTGTAGCAACATTAGCAAATCTAATCAGGATAAAAGTTAAAGACTACAAACAACAATTGAGGTTCCTATCCACTCCGCACATTCTATTATATCACACAAATTCTTTCCTAATAATCTATCTTCAAGCATTGCATGCTTCATGTTGCTCTAAAAATATGAACAGATCATCAAAGCCCTTGCAAAAATATCAGAAGAATTAGCGTAATTAACCCATCAAAACACAAAAACCCAGCATTTATATTGACATTACAGCACGACTTAAAATCAATTTCCAATGAGCAAAACAGCCAATGTAATCTCAATATCGGCCACATCAACAAACATCAACAATAATTCATACTCACCCAGCAACAGAGCTGAGAAAAAAGGATGCCATAACACTCCAACCAGTAATTGTCGCAGAATTAACCGTAGCATAATCGAAGAAATACGCCAAACTCATCTTCGAGACCCGAGTCCCAACAAGAATTGACAATAATATTCCAAGGGTTTGATAATATAGGCACTGAAGGCACACAATTTGCGCTACTATTAGCCATGGATCCCACACTACCGCACCATAGAACATGGCTTTTTATTCAGTACGAGAAGAATCAAGGGAAAAAAAACCCAATTTTTGTCACCACGGAAGAGGAATCGATGATTTTGGCATCAGAATCAGAGAGGGGGGCAAAATGTGGCGTGCGAGTGAAATGACATAAAATCGGAGGACTGAAGTGATAAACGTCGTTGTTGATGGAAGGAAATGCAATAAATAGATAATAAATATGACGTCATAGTTTTACTATCTTTTAGAAATCATGGAATTTATTTATCGAAATAGGAAAGGAGATAAAATAGTATCAATTAGAACATAAATATAGTATGCATAAATAATTAATTCCAATATTTTTTAAGGAAAATTTTAATTATAACAGTTTTAATTATAAAAATCAACAAGCTAAAGGTCTTCTGTCTTCTATCCTCATATTATAATAATTATAAAAAACATCAAATAAAATTAATGTTTTGATGCGATGACAATAATAATAATAAAAAATTACGTTCCAGAGGAAATTGTTCTTTATGTCCACAAATTATTATCTCAGAATTATAAAATCAAATCATTAATAATATCATTAAAAAAAATTTAAGGTAAAAATTAACAAATGTTCCTTCCAATTTGATATGTGTTATTTGTCCCACATCGATTGGATAAAATACCTGAGAGTTGTATATATGGGCTTAGACAATCTTCCCTTATTGAGCTAATTTTTTGGATTGAGCTAGGTTCAAGTTCCAATCTTAACATGATATCAGAGCTCAGGTTCTACTGTTATGTGTTGGATCATCCGTTCTGCCCATAGTTGAGTTATTTGTAAACTCCACGCTTGGATCATCCGTTCTGCCCATAGTTGAGTCATTTGTAAACTCCACGCTCCAGATGTTCATTCCTGGGCGTAAGAGGATGTGTTAGTTGTCCCACATCGGTTGGATAAAATACCTGAGAGTTTTATATATGAGCTTGGACAAACATCTTTTCTTGAGCTAGTTTTTGGGATTGAGTTAGATACAAGTTCTAATCTTAACATTCGAATCCTCCCGCGCAAACCGTACAAATTTTTAAAATTTCATATATATTGATAAACATAATTGATAACCAACATATCAAAATTATAAATAATATGACGTCGCGAAGTTGTACACGAATGAAGGCCAGAAGTTCGAATGTAATAATATACAAGTTGTCAGGAGTCTCACATGTCTCTCTGTTGCTTTTGGTTTGTCTCGGTTAGGCATCTCGTTCACGGGTCACTTTTATTTACTATCATGTTCATACCACACAAGTCCTAGAATTTTAATGAACTAACAAGGATTATGATTTGAGTACGTACGTAGGATTATCAAATTTCCATGTACATATTCGTGCACTGAAACTTGAAAATAACTGACCAAATTTAATTATTTCTAAATAAAACTATATATGGAAAATATAGGGATTGTCTTCCCCTTGATTTTAATTAATATAAAAATATTCCTTTTCCTCTCCAAAAAGAAGAAAAATATGGTTCCATTACTGTCCAGTTTTGAAAGTATTAGTTAAAATTTTTATCCCCTGATTGTTAATGCTCGTTCATGACTCAGGTAATGCGTCTACATAAATTTAGTATATCAGTATGTATACAATTAACGCGACGTCGACGATCATTCGTATTTTCTTGATGTATAGTTGCTGAAATTAATATTGTTTTCCAACGCACAAAAACATTATTTTGATAGATAGATCAAAGTATACATTACCATCAAACCATTTTTTTTTTTAAACAAGAAAAAGTGAACAGATGATGATATCTAGCAAATGAAAGCAATAAGTGGTAAGGGTGGGTGGGTGGGTTTGGTGTCCCGAGTCAAAACCCAACTTTGTCTCTAAGGTAATGAGTAGGTGTTGGTGCACTTTGTTGAGCATGATCCCACACACTCTTCCACCTTATCTCCATCTGAAATCAATCGCAGTAAAACAAGCACCATCATCAAAATTATTGAGCCCGTGGTTTTGAAATTCGAATCAAGGCTGTTATAGACACGAGGGTACACATAACGACAAGGGAAGTATATTAGTTGTTTTATATGATTCATTCACTTGTTTGATTTTGAGTTTTGGTCCACTAAGTTTTCAAAATCTCAAATTTCTGATGTAACACTGGATAATACTGACGTGACATCGAAAACTACCAACTTGTCATATGCCACCACATTTACAAATGAACCAAAAAATTTGAAAATTAAAAAAGTTAGATCAAAACCCAAAATACGAACAAGCTAATAAACAAAAAAAATCAATTTTACTTACTTGGTTTGAGTATAGTGCTCATGGTGGAGCAGGCGGAGAAGGAGCAGCCCAGTTTGCAGAATCCAAGGTTGTCCGAATTCTCATTATCAGACGCTTCTAGTTTTGGGAGTTCAGAAAAGATGCATTCTTTCAAGCAGTGAGTGGTGCAGGAACAAAGAGATTGGGAGGGCTCGATCACGCAGAAAATGAAGCATTTTGTGTAGCAGTCCCTGAAATTGGATTCACAAGTCGGGATTCCCACTGCCATTATAACCACGAGTATCCATACAAGTGCGGCCTTCGTTTTCGTCATCGATCTCGATTTGATATTCTCTCTTTGCCAATAAAATTCTATTTGGTCATGTATATATAGTATGTTTGCATGTGATTGATTATTCATATTGTGGTGGACCCTGAGATGAATTAATGGTAAAAAAAACAAAGAAATACATATTTACTTTCGGCTTAAATAATATGTTTTAAAAAGAGTAAAGTCTTGTCCACGATATATATATCATAACTAGAAAAAGTAGTAGTGAATCGAAAAGTTTGGTAGGTATTTGTGAACTCTGCTAAAGAACATATATATAAAATTCAAGAAATATATATATTTTTTTAATCTAAAATTGGATTATCGATTCTACTTGAAAAAATCCTTCGGGATATCTCTGCCTGTGTCCACTTAAAATGTATGCAAGGAGATTACGTGCTTTCCAGAATTATATTACATATCACATGAATTCGTACAATCCAACACTTGATATATTGACAATTACTTAAAAGTTTGTTATTATAAAAATAACTTTTATATTAAGTCGTTTATTTATTGGATATATTACAAGCTGACATTGATCTCTTCTATAATTGGTCAAACTTTTGCAAATCTCCCCTTAATTGGGACGTAATAAGAAATTGCATATAACATTAAAAAAATTAGTCCAAAAAGTCTTATTTCTTTAGCAAATGTGATACCATACATAATCCAATTTTGTTGCAATTCATATACATATATGATAAAACATATCTTGATATTAATCAGAAATACAACTATAAATACCGACTAATTCTACCAAATAACCCATCAAGAAAACAAGAAATCACAAGAAAATCAAGATGAAAGGTTACAGAATGGGAGTGGTTCTTGTTATGATAATGACACTCGCGACATTATCCGCGAATGCAGATAAAGATAATGATTCCGGTGGTCTCTTTATGTATTTTCTGTGTTTGCATGGTTGCACGCCACAGTGCCATGGAATCTTTAAAATTATATGTGAGATAAAATGTATAGTCAAGTGTAGGAAGATTTTACCTTTGTCCCTCGCTAGAGCACTGCCGCCAATTCCTCCGTTGCCACCCACGAACGTGGATGTGGTTGTGGAAGATTGATATAGAAAATATGTATGTTTAAGCTAGATCTGAGTTGATGATTTTATTCCATAAAAAGAATATAAAATATTTGTACTATATTTTGAGTTTTAAGACTCGGTTTTATAATAATTTAATAAATAAAGAGAGGCATAATCCTATTGATAGAAGTTGGATTTTATATAGAATTTACACTAATTCATGGTCTTTTTAAAGTAATAATGGTTTTGCATGTTCTTTATAATTTTTAAGTATAATGTTGGAATGTTTTAGGCTTATAAATATAAATTAAGAAGATAAAAAGACGAAAAAAAATTGAACAAAAGAAACAATGTTGTGAAAAAGTAAAAAATTACGGTAAAAAGTAAAAATCTCAAACTCTCAAAATTATCACACTACACACTTTATAATATTTTTCTCACAACTCAATTGTATCAAATCTTTACAAATGGAGACCTATTTATATGATTTCTTTGGAAAACAATCCAAAAATAATTTCATCATTACATACATCATCACACAATAATTTTCAATATTCAACACCTAATTTTACCTAATTTTCAACATTCAACATTATAATTTTCAACACAAATAAATATTAATTTTCAACACAAATAAATATTAATTTTCAACACTCCCCCTTGTGATGATGATCATAATGATTGTCTTCATTACGTGTTTTTATACTGTCTCGTTAAAAACCTTACTAGGAAAAACCTATTGGGATAAAAACCATAGTAAGGGAAAAAGAGTGCAGTCACGTAAACTCCCCCTCATGTTGACACGAACAATTCTTCACAGATTTCGTAGATTGCGCATCCCAATATTATATATGTGCTTTCTGAATACTGTCGTAGGAAGTGCCTTTGTGAAGAGATCTGATGAGTTTTTACTTGATTGAATGTGACGAGCATCAATATATTTTTTCTTCTCAAGCTCCTTGGTGAATGAGAAGAACTTAGGAGGAATATGTTTAGTTCTGTCTTATGTATCCTTCTTTCATTTGAGCAACACATGCAGCATTATCTTCATATAGTATTACAGGCTTCTCGTCGAATGATAATCCGCATGAGATTTGGATATGTTGGGTCATTGATTTTAACCACACACATTCACGGCTTGCTTCATGTAGTGCAATAATCTCGGCATGATTTGATGAAGTTGTTACGAGTGTTTGTTTCTGTGAACGCCAAGAAATTACTGTGCCTCCTCGAGTAAATACATATCCTGGGAACGTGCCTTGTGTGGATCAGATAAGTATCCAGCATCGGCATAACCAATTATATTTGGATTAACATCTTTTGAATACAAAAGTCCCAAGTCTGTCGTTTCTCGTAGATAACGGAATGTATGTTTAATTCCGTTCCAGTGTCTCTTTGTTGGATATGTGCTAAATCTTACTAATAAATTTACGGCAAAAGATATATCAGGTCTTGTACAATTTGTAAGATACATAAGGGCACCGATAGCACTTAGATATTGTAATGCCCTAGATTTTAGGTGGAATTGCTTGAAGAATAGACCGCACCCGCGCCCCAGTTTCTACCGCACCCGCGGTGTAAGGGCAGAAAGTAGAGTTTTGACTACCAGAGAGACCGCACCCGCGGTTTTAACTCTTGAAACATGAAGAATTACAGTAGGGTTACCGCATCCGCGGTCAGAAGTGAGCGCACCCGCGGTCTTCGAGTCTAGAATTTTGGATGGAATGCCGTAGCCTGAGCGCACCCGCGGTGAAAAGCTACCGCACCCGCGGTGCGACGCGTTGAGTGAAAATTAAAACACGTGTCCTAGCCATGCATATATAATGTGTCCTTAGTCTCATTCCTTCGAGATTTGCAGCCAGAAATTGAGAGAGAAACCTCCATAGCTAAAGCTTCATTTCACCTTGGATTTGTGATTGTGCAAGATCCAACCAACCGAAATTGAATCCGAGCTTAGATTCTTGCTCCTCTTGACAAGGGCTTCGAAAGTGTATATGTTTTAATGTTTTCCAGCATGTTTTGATATTCATGTGTTGAAGAAATTCATATATGCTTGATAGTAAATGTTGTTGAGATGATGGAACACATGTATGTACTATCGGATTGAAAACCGGATAGGATATGACATTATTGTGAAAGTCCAGCAGGTATTGAGTAAAGATTATGCAAATATCAGCATGGTAAATTATGCTCTTGAGGAGTATGACTTGTCAAGATTATATTCAAATAGATATGCGAGTTATTGTCATTGATTAATGTTGTTTGAATTGATCGGTATCGCAAGATTACGCCGTTATGCCGTCGAATCGTATTGAGATTGATTATTGATTATTGATTCGTATATGTGTTGATTTGAGTTAGAGATTGATAGAATGCATCTTGAATGTATCATTTCAGAATTGATATTGACAGATTCGACATCGAGACTTCGACTACGACAAAGACTGTGCAACGAAAGGTATAATTCATGTGGACACGGGAAGACATGACTCGATTCAGACTGGATACGAGTTTCCCAAAATCACATACTAGATTCTTATTTATGTTTGATTATGATTATGTCTTGATTATAGATTTATATTCAAGCATTTGAGATAGGAGTCATTGACAGATTGTCAAGCTAGACGTTCGGTGATATCGACGCATAGGAGCAGATTTCCTCCGATTGTAGACACTCGATACAGACAGGACCGAAGTCTAGGAATAAGACGTACCGCCACCACGATTGGGAGAGTAGGTGGGAGACTTGTTACGTCTTATTCACACCGGGATCCCTAGACNCATCATGGGAGAATACGTTTCTTCATAATCAATTCCAGGCCTTTGAGAAAAACCTTGTGCAACAAGTCGAGCTTTATATCTTACTATTTCATTTTTCTCACTTCGCTTTCGAATAAAAAACCATTTGTATCTAACAGGTTTTACACCTTCAGGTGTAAGGACTATAGGTCCAAAAACATTACGTTTATTTAGCGCATCCAATTCAACCTGGATGACATCTCTCCATTTTATCCAATCCTGCCGATTTTTACATTCACCAAAAGATTTTTGTTCATGATCTTCATTATCATTTATGATGTCTATTGCCACATTATAAGAAAATATATCATCAATTTCTTCTATATTTTTCGGTTCCATATTTTTCCAGTATTAATATAATTGATAGAGATTTCACGATTCTCGTCAATTTGTGGTTCTGACAGAACATTTTCATCATAATGTGTTTCTTCAGGTACATCATTCTTTATTTTGTGATCATCATGTGTTTCTTTAGGAACATCATTCTTTATTTTGTGATCATCGTGTTTCTCTATGAATTTTCTTTTCCGAGGATTTTTATCCTTAGAACCGACTGGCCTTCCACGCTTCAGGCGTTTAATGACATCATGAGTATCTTCAATTTGTTTCTTCGAAATTTCAATTCGAGCAGGGACATTTGCATTATGTATATATATATGATTTAGTTACCCCTTTTGTGTCTGCAAATGCATCTGGTATTTGATTTGTTATTCTTTGCCAGTGCACAATTTGCTGTACATCTTTTTCACATTGTTTTGTTCTTGGATCCAGATGTAACAATGATGATACATACCATGTAATTTCCTTTTCGGTATGTTTCTGTTCTCCCCCTAATATTGGGAAAATTCCTCATTAAAATGACAATCAGCAAAACGTGTTGTGAACACGTCGTCTGCCTGAGGTTCAAGATATCGAATGATTGATGGACTATCATAGCCGATATAAATTCCAATCTTTTTTTGAGGTATCATTTTCTTTCGTTGCGGTGGTGCAATAGGCACATACACCATACATCCAAAAATTCTCAGATGAGAAATGTCTTGTTCTTTATTAAATGCAAGCTGCAATGGGGAGTATTTATGATATGCACTTGGTCTGATGTGAATTAATGCAGCAGCATGTAAAATTGCATGTCCCTATATAGAAATAGAGAGCTTTGTTTCCATAATCATTGGTCTAGCAATTATTTGCAGACGTTTAATCAATTATTCAGTCAATCAATTCTGTGTATGTACATGAGCAACAAGATGCTCAACAATGATTCCCATAGACATACAATAATCATTGAAAGTCTGGGAAGTAAATTCATCAGCATTATCAAGTCTAATTTTCTTGATTGTATAATCGGGAAATTGATTCCTCAATTTTATTATTTGAGCAAGTAATCTTGCAAATGTAACATTTCGAGTTGACAATAAGCATACATGTGACCATCTGCTAGATACATCAATCAATACCATAAAGTATCTGAATGGTCCACATGGTGGATGGATTGGTCCACAATTATCACCCTAAATACGTTCAAGAAACATTGGTGATTCAGTTTGGATTTTGGCTGGTGATGGTCTTATAATAAGTTTTCCAAGAGAGCATGCTTTACATTGAAATTTATTATTCTGAAAGATCTTCTGGTCTTTCAACGGATGGCCATGTGTATTTTCTATAATTTTTCGCATCATTGTTGAACCAGGATGTTTTAATCGATCATGCCAATTAGTTAATATTGAAGATTTATCAACTACAATGTTTGATTCAATGAGACTTATATGTGTATAATGCAATCCAGTAGGGAGCATTGGTAGTTTTTCAATCACATATTTCTTTCCTGATTTATATGTGATAAGACACATATATTTCTCATTATCTTCATTTATTGTTTTAGTATCATACCCATGAGAATATATATCATTAAAACTCAATAAATTTCTTTTCGATTGTGATGAATACAAAAGCATCATTGATCAAAAATTTTGTACCATTAGGTAAAAAAAATTGTGCTTTACCACATCCTTTAATCAAGTCTATAGGACCTGATATTGTATTCACCATTATTTTTGTTGGTTTTAGTTCCAAGAAATATCTTTTATCTCGGAGGATAGTGTGCGTTGTACCACTATCAGGTATGCAAACTTCAGCTTGGTTCATAGCATTTTCCATATTTGAACTTCAAAAAAAATATACAATGAAATAAAATTACTGACAATACATTTATAAAAATAAAATACAAGACAATACATATTTAAAAATATAACACACTATAAAATATTATCATACGAGTACATGGAAAAATAAAATATTTTACATATTTATTCCACCAGCAAATTGATCATTGTCTGAAAAATCAATCAAAAAATCTCCAGCATCAAAATGAGTTGAATCACTCAAAGGTTAGAGTTATATTTGATGCGTGAAATGTGGAAAATGTTTTTTCAAGCATTTCTGATTCCGTAACCTCATGTCCACAAAATTTTAATTGTGAGATTAGTCGATACATCGCCGAATTGTAATCACTTACTTTTTTAAAATCTTGGAATCTCAACATATTCAATTCATCACGGGCGGTCAGAAGTATAACTTCCCTTATATGTTCAAATCTTTCTTTTAATCCTTTACACAGAGCCATGAGATCTTTTTCGATGAGATATTCACATTTCAAACCTTCATCAAGATGTCGGCGCAAAAATATTATAGCTTTTACTTGTTCTTGTGATGAAGATATATCATTTTCTTTAATAGTCTCGTTTAGACCCAATGACTCAAGATGCATTTCTACATCTAGAGTCCATGGCATATAATTTTTTTCCGTAATGTCGAGTGCAACAAATTCGAGCTTTGCCAAGTTTGACATGGTGGTACTAAAAAAATTATGATGCATTTTATTAGTTAATGAATATTGCAATACAAAGTAATGGATAAATAACAAATACAAACATTCGTAAAAATAAAGAAAACACACGAGGATGATATTCTCCGATAAATACAAGATTCGTGAGTATTATAACCAAAATAATTAAAAATAATTTTGAGAAAGCCATCTTCTTTTTTCTTCGAAAATTTATGAAGAATAATTTTCAGAGAAGAAGAGAAATTGGGAAGCCTGGGAGGCGCCGCCTTCTGTGCCGCTGAAGAGGCGCTCAAGCGCCTCCTTGTGTGCATTCCAGATGATAAGGAGATGCTCAAACACATAAAACTTGACGCTTAGGTGCCCGAAGTATTGTTTAACATAATGGTGCGAGTTTTCATGGTTTAATTGTGTTTCTTGATGTTATCAGACTATTATGTTTTTTTTATGTTTTAATTTATCATATCATCGTACGAGTCAAAAATTAGCGAAATAATTTCTAAATTAGTTTAATATCGTTCAAGATGTTCCAAAAAGTCATTAAATTATAAATATACTATTTTTCTTTCCGATGAAAATAAAATTCTTTCACTTCAACAATTTTTTAACCTAACGATAAGGGTGAGGTCTAAATTCAAATCTCACTTGGTCAGAAATCTCTCACCCATAAAAAAAAANCAACAATCTAAAAATAATTTCATCATTACATACATCATCACACACTAATTTTCAATATTTAACACCTAATTTTACCTAATTTTCAACATTCAATTTCAACACAAATAAATATTAATTTTCAACGAACACGAGCCTTAAAGTTGCCTTAGTAGGAGAGGCGCTGAAGAGCCTAAAAAGGATGTCCCAGCACCCCATGTACGACCTGGAAATTGGGAGGCCTGGGAGGCGCCGCCTTCTGTGCCGCTGAAGAGGCGCTCAAGCGCCTCCTTGTGTGCATTCCAGATGATAAGGAGATGCTCAAACACATAAAACTTGACGCTTAGGTGCCCGAAGTATTGTTTAACATAATGGTGCGAGTTTTCATGGTTTAATTGTGTTTCTTGATGTTATCAGACTTTTGGACCAAAAGACTAAAAAATTATGTTTTTCTTATGTTTTAATTTATCATATCATCGTACGAGTCAAAAATTAGTGAAATAATTTCTAAATTAGTTTAATATCGTTCAAGATGTTCCAAAAAGTCATTAAATTATAAATACACTATTTTTCTTTCCGATGAAAATAAAATTCTTTCACTTCAATAATTTTTTTACCTAACGATAAGGGTGAGGTCCGAATTCAAATCTCACTTGGTCAGAAATCTCTCACCCATAAAAAAAAACCGGAAAACCTGTCATTTACCTATGGAAATATAACTCAGTTTGTATTTTAGATTTTTAATGATGATTACAAATTATATTTCTGAAAATACTTTAAACAGTCAGCATCAAATTTTTTTACTAAATTAAATATTAACATAATCCACCGAATATGAGATTACCAAATTACCCCTGATCAGGCCTCTTTCTCTTGCGCAGTAGGGCAGCACGAGGCATAACCCATTTCCTTGTATTTGTTTCTTGCTTTGGACTTGTCATACGCTCCCCCATCTCAAATTCACTTTCTCTACGGTTCGGTGCAGTTGCTGCGATGGGCGGCGCTTCGCTTCCCCCGAAAGAGGCCAACCTCTTTAAACTCATTGTTGTATGTTTTTCTTAATTTTTTTTTACAATCAGTAAGCCTAGGTGAATTTTAGTTATTAAATTCGAAACTATGTGATTAGTAGAACCCTAGGATTTGTGAGTCTGTTATTATTATTTTATTGTTAAATTTTGATAGTAGGACAGTGCATTCTTCAATTTTGAGTTGATGCTACCAGTTTCGAAAGGTCCACCATGGAAAATTGTCTTTATAATTTATATTTAGTACACTTTTCACAATCTATAGTGTCCCAGGATTAAGCATCAACTAATTGAAATATGAAAAGAAACTGCATTTATAAGGTTCGGACTTAAAACCATCTCAAATGATATATTACGATCATTGCCAAAACTGGAGTTCATAGGACGTGTGTTTTAATACTCAATATCTTAGTTTTGCTTGTTCCTCTTCTTTCCTTTTTTTTTTTCTCACTTTTCGTGTTTTGGTGTGTAACGGGTGCTTGTTGGTTCCTCTGAGTCTTGGTGTAATATTGTAATGTAGCTATTTTTTTGGAATAATTTTATTTGAGTTTACATTTGAATTATTCCAAGTTGACAAATGTTTTTGCTTCGGAAGTTAGAAAGTTGGTTTTTTTCTTCTTATTTTAGGTGTGAAAATGCATTCTTTTTCTCCCAATGCAAGGCAAATCGTCACTGCTTTTGTGGAGCATGCTATGTGTGTAGTTGTTTTTAATTGTCTTACTCCTGTTTTCACTTTCTTATGCTGCATGCTAAATGCGGGAAGAATTGTGTATTTTTTTTTTTTTATAGATTTCTGGCTGTTTGTGACCAGAGCTTTCAACTTTCAGTAAATCAGTGTTTGTATCGATTCCTGGAGAGAGAATATCAGTGATATTGAAATATATGGGAGATAGAATTCCTGAGCATGATGAAGTCTAACACGGGATGTGAAATCACAAGTAGTATTTGTAGTCTGTGTTGCTCCTTTGCTACTATACTGAAGAATAATATGATATCAATTATTATCACAAACTTCTCCACCTCATATGGAATTTTCGTGTTTGAGTACTTTTGCATCCAGATGGTGTGTTTGTGAAACTTGATCTTTTTGTGGAAAGTATTTTCTATTAGCTATTTTATGCATTAATATCACTTGATTTTCGACTATGTGCTATCAAATCGACATTATTGAAGGGCTGATTCTATCTTTTCATAGCTTGCTGTTCTATTCAACACCTTTGGCTTTAAAATTTCAAACTTGATTGTAACATGATTTGATTTGATCTATACAGAAATCGTATGAGACAAAGCAGTATAAGAAAGGTTTAAAGGCTGCTGATGCAATTCTAAAGAAGTTCCCTGATCATGGAGGTATGAGGAAATTTTATCTGGTCCTATTTAGGAAGGCTGATTCTTTCTTGTCAATAGTAACCATCAAATCTGTTTCTTTATTTAAGTAATTGGATAGCCAGTAATGTTCGTTATATCTTCATTTGTTTCACATCCTGGAATTGAGTTTTTGGACTTTCTTACCGTGGAACTATCTTGTTTGATGTTTGATGAATTTAGTTAGAAAATATTCTGAAGATTCTTGGTAGAATCATGATTGAGATGTAAATAATCTTGTTTCAATCGAGTGCCCTCTCTTTTATTTGAAATCATTTTCTTTTTATGTGTTCTTCTTTGATATATTTCTGGTTTCACCATCAACTATTCTATATTTTTGGGGAAGTAGCATGGAAAACCATGTCCGGTCGTCCTAGTACTCCATTGACAATTTGGCAAATTTAAGAATGACGTTTTGGATTTGAGCAATCCAAGGGTGGGATATTTTTCATGGCTTCTGACGCCACGTGTAGTTTTCCCATTGACAGCGCATAGTGCTAAACACTTGGCCTTGCGAAGGGAAATATAATAAGTATTGGAAAGATCATTTCCTTCTTCTCATGTGATCAAGCAGATCCCCATTCTTTTATGGCCGTGAATCATGATGAATTTTCCCACTCTTGCTGTTTATTTCTTTTCTTTCATGATATTTTTTTGGCTACAGAGACTCTGTCTATGAAAGGATTGACTTTGAATTGCATGGATCGCAAGTCAGAAGCGTATGAACTTGTTAGACTTGGATTGAAGGTTGATCTCGATCTTTTTCGTGGTTTAGGTTGTTGACCTTTGCTTTATCTTACGCCCTCGGCTATAGGCTATCAATTCAAAGTCTTTTCTTGTTTGTGCAGAATGACCTCAAGAGTCATGTTTGTTGGCACGTTTATGGCCTTTTGTATCGGTCAGACAGAGAATACAGGGAGGCAATTAAGTGTTATCGCAATGCACTTAAAATTGATCCAGATAATATTGAAATACTTCGGGACCTTTCTCTTTTACAGGTGCATAGTGTCATCCACGCCATCAAGAAATATTTTACCTTTTAGCAATAAAAAGTCTTGTTACATTGCTATGCTCATTAAGTATCTATTCTTAATAATATATTGTCGTATAATTAGTTTTCAGATTGTAGTTTGTTATTTCCTCTATCTCTCTCTATGGATCTGTGTGCACCTTGATGTATACAATTCTTATAGAATGTAACTTTAGCTGGTAGATATAAAGATTTAAATCAATGAAAACAACGTAGAGAATGATCAGTTACCTAAATATAGGTATCAGCTGCCAGCAATGTTACTCGATTTGTGGAGGAGATAATTGATGTGCACTAAGTTCTTGTGCTACGCGACATTGCATTGAGCTTCGTCATGTTGGGTAATGCATAGAATGTCCTGTAATCTTTTGAGTATGGGAGGGCCTTTGTCAAGGACAAAGAGATGGGACTCACATGGTTTTGATGTATTCCTACGAAGGACTTGATGAAATGTTAATACTCATTGCCTTGTGGTTCGTTTGTAATATCTAAGAACCCTAGATTTTGGTTACTCAGGGTGGCTAAAGGCAACTCTTTATTTTTATCCACTCCAGTGGAAAATTTTAACTCGTATCCTCCATTTTCTGTCCATTATTTAAACGTTCTTGCTGTTCGGACAACTTCGTCCACTCAACCTACTTGCACAAGTGTATCATCAATTCATCATATAATTCCCCAAAACTTTTTCTGGATAGATCAACTCTAGAGGAACACAGGGAAACATTGAGATGTCTTTGCTTCTGTTTATCTTGCAAACTTAAAAGCATGTCACCACCTTACTATTTTCATTGTTAAGATACCAATTTTTATTACAGCAAATAGTAATGTCTTGGTTCTATATTTGTTTTACAGGCTCAAATGCGTGACTTGGCAGGTTTCGTTGAGACGAGACAACAACTGCTCACTCTGAAGCCAAACCATCGAATGAATTGGATTGGATTTGCTGTTGCTCATCACCTTAACTTCAAGTGTGTTTTAGTATTATGTTTCTAATGCGTAAGAGAGGGCATATTTTAGCTTTTTTCATGTAACGCCGTTACTCTATAGATCATTTTTCATTCCCCCAGCCTGATATAAAAGGTGGATATGGTCAAATCAGTAGACTCTACGGACTTAATTGGATTGATCCAAAAAATCTGTATTAATAAGAATGGGAATAAACTTTGATAATATATATAGGCTCTGATATATTAACTTTGTTCGAAAAGGGTAATTTAAGATGCACGATCAATGATCTTTGAAACTATTTCATACATGATTGATGATTCGAATTCACTAGTCAGTGACAGCATGTGTAGTCATTTTTGTGGTGATAATATAAATATAATGTTAATTCAGTGAATGTATTGTTAATTTGTGTTCATTTATATATTCTAATTTTAGATTCATAATTTGCGATTATCTTTGATATACTAGTGGATCAAAGGCAGTTGATATCCTTGAAGCATATGAAGGGACTCTTGAGGACGACTACCCTCCTGATAATGAACGCAGTGAGCACGGTGAAATGCTTTTGTACAAGGTATCAGAGTTGATTGATCTAGGACCATAGGTTAAGAGTTTGGCTCCTAGTTATTCTTATAAATTGTTTGAAGTGTCTTCTGCCTTCTCTGACATCTTATTGTTTAAAGAATTTGTAGCATGTATTGTTGTTAGCCATGATTTTGTTTTACGTTAGTTTCATACTGCTGATTTTGAGATTTTGACTTCTATAAATCCTGAAAACATTCTTCTTTATATGCTGAATTGTTTTTGTTTCCTTTTGTTTCATTGGTATATGTGCTTGAAATTTAATTTTGTCATTGCTCTATGTGTTATGATGATCAAATCTTTCCATTTCATTGTCTCAACATCAATATCACACAATGACAAAGACACCTGCTCTACTCAAGTAGCACAGTTTAAATTTTTAAATAATTTGGCAGGGATTTGTCTATTATTGGTATTTGTATTCATCATCAGAACATTATTATGCTAAAGATAATCTGGTTCTGGAGCTAGCATTGAATAATTTACTTAATTGCTTCTAGTGTACATTCTTGGGGAATTGTCTGCAAATCTAAATTTGATGATCTTCTGCTTTGATTGATGAGGTTCTTCCTTTTTTTATTACATTGCTTTGCAATAGCCTGTCTGTTAATAGTATGTATGTTGACGATGATTAATTGGAAATGATTGTACCTTGCATGTTTTTTAGTTTTTGCAATGAATCATATATTTATTTTCAGATATCTATGCTGGAAGAATGTGGATTGTTTCAGAGGGCCCTTGAGGAGTTGCGCAACAAAGAATCCAAAATTGTTAGTTATAGTAGTTGACTTAGTGCACTGATTTTCTAATTTCATGTTAAACTTCTCACTTCTTGTGATTTTGTGCTGTAGATTGATAAATTGTCGTGCAAGGAGCAGGAGGTTTCTCTGCTTGAAAAGCTTGGCCACTTTGATGAAGCAGAAGAATCTTACAGGATACTTCTTTCAATGAATCCTGACAATTACAGGTACCTAAATTAAACTTTGTTTATCAGAAACACATCACATCAATCGGTTTTAGTTACCATATGTGCTTTAAAAGGGTACCAAGTTTCATCATTTTCCCCATAATTCTGATACTGCGATTTACTAAGTTTCACCATTTTTCCCATAATTCTGATACTGCAATTTACTAAGTTTCACCATTTTTTCCATAATTCTGATACTGCGATTCACTTGAACAAGTAGATTTTATATTTTACCTACTTAGGTACTACGAAGGCCTCCAGAGGTGTATGCAATTGTATTCAGAAAATGGCCGGTATTCTTCCGAAGACATTTATCGCTTGGAGGCCTTGTATGAATCAATGAGCAAGCAATACAGTAGGTCATCTGCCGTCAAGGTAGCAGACTTTTCTATACTCTTCCATAACTTCATCTCCCCCAAATTTTCACAAGCACTTTCATATAGTCCCTAATATAGAAATTGCATTCAGTTTCTTTCTAGACATCTACCTATGTGCGATAGCATCTCATGCATCGCTTTCCAGAATTGTTTAATTGGAATCATGTAAATAATCAGTGTATGGTTCTGTATTTTTCATGCTAGTTTCCAAATCTAATAATTATTGCCCCCAGAGGTAGGAAGTCCAGAATCTCAATGAAGCCTGTCTTGATGCACTTTTCAGATTCTGCTTTAATAATTTTGTTTTTCTTGAATATCCATTGGACAGAGGATTCCACTTGATTTTCTAAGTGCTGAAAAATTTCGTGTAGCAGCTGGAAATTATATTAGACCTTTTCTGACCAAGGTACTAGCCTCAATTATTCATTTTAATGGCTAGTTGACAAGTCTCAGAGATATTTTATGCGCATCGATGCATATGTAGGGTGTTCCTTCTCTCTTTTCCGATCTTTCTCCTCTCTATGATCACCCCGGAAAGGTTAGTTCGATCCTTTTATAGAATGGCGGTTGCATGTTTTAAGGATTGGAAATAGTGGATGGTGTTTAAAGAGCTACCATACTATTGTGCAGGCAGATATTTTAGAGCAGTTAATTCTTGAGTTAGAGCACTCTATTACAACAACTGGTGGATATCCAGCGAGGTACTTTTACCTGCTTTTGTGATTTACTTTTTTAAAGGCTTCCACCTACTTGTTTTGTGTTGGTTCTCAAAGTCCAGCATAACACTTTTTTTTAATTAGTTAAAAACGACTACGGCTACTGCATACAGATATGGAATGCACCTATCTTGAATATGATTATTGATTTTGTTGGTCATATAAACTAAACTGAGTGGAATGGATAATATGTTTGGGAAGAATATGGATTCTTTCTCCATTTTTCATGTACTGAAAGATTCTGAAAATCCTTAAAAAATCTGCATTTGCCTTGTGTTCAGGGCGGACAAGGAGCCTCCATCGACTCTTATGTGGATCTTGTTTTATTTGGCTCAGGTTTGTTTTTCTTCCATATCTTGTGACATTTCTTCCTGGGGTTTGTTAAAGAATATTTCTTTGTTTTGCTAAGATACTTTCTCTGTCCAGCATTACGATAGACGTGGTCAGTGTGAAACTGCTCTCAGAAAAATTGATGAGGCCATAGAACACACTCCAACTGTTATTGATTTATACTCAGTGAAGGTAATGACATGTTCGTGATATCTTGATTCTGAAACTGTTTAATTTACTGCTCTTTGATCTTGGTTTTTTATGGTAACCTCCTTGAACCTTTCGTTTTCTTGTTAAATTTATTTTTGGTGGCTCTTTGAAGAATCAGTTATCCGAGTGATTTACATATTTGCATTTGAGTTGATTTGTATCTTGGCATACATTTTGTACCATGTAGAGTTTGTTTTTGGAGCATTATTTGTTATGCAATATTTCTTGATACAATCTTTATATTCCCTTTGATGTAAGACTTAGTGTTATCTTCCAGACTCGGCGAAATCTCCATCACTCTTCCTGTTTATAAGTTTATTTTACTCTCATGTGTGTAATTATTTATCGGAGTGAGGGTTCATGGATGTTGAGAGATGTATGGAATTTCAGGTCTATCATCAAACAGACAACTGAACTAAAATTTCTGTGTTGTTTCGAGATACACCGAATTATTGAAGTAGAGATCCTGAAGCTGTATTAAAGTAAGATTCCTGTAATTGGACTCTTATATCTGGGCATAAGATGGCTTGCTAGAATAATGAGATTATTGCCAGTTTAGGCCTCAGGGAGAAGGGAAGTTTGTTGACTTTGGTAATGCTTTGGCAAACGGGTGATGCCTGCATTGACATTGAAACCACAAATTTTTTCTTATAGATGCTAAAAGATGGTCATCCTATTTCAGTTCTTTATTTTGTTTACCCGTGCACATACTTGGTGTGCTTTGAAGCCAGGACTTTAATCTTTGGAAAACAAATGTTTCCCATATTATGTAGTTCTTTGGGTCAAACTCTGCAGAAATTGAAGGGCATGATTCCTGAGTGCTCTGACAGTACTAATTTCATGCCTTTTGGTCTTTGCTCTTGCACTCGAAGCTGTTGTGTGTGTTTCCGATCAATTTTTGTTTGCACTTGATATGAATCTTTAGGAGTATCATAGTTGGATTTTGTATGTCTATTGCATCCAGATTTCCATTAGCTGGTGGATGTATATGTGCTTCCCTAAGTGTTTAGGCGAATTAAGCTTCAATGTTTTGCGAAATCTTGGCATATGTGTCATCCATCATCCATTCTTGTTACTTGGCTTGGTAATTGTCTTATAGTTTACTTTTTTACTTGATCTCCCATTCTGGTCACATTGGATCGGCATATCTCAATTACCCTTAGATAGAGACTTATTAATATATGTGTGTGTGTGTGTGTGTGTGGCAGTGGCTCGGTTTTATAACATTACTGTGTCTGTGATTACTTTATGTTTCAGAGCCGCATATTGAAGCACTCCGGTGACCTGGCAGCAGCTGCCGCTTTGGCTGATGAGGCTAGATGTATGGATCTTGCTGATCGGTATGTCAATAGTGAATGCGTTAAGCGTATGCTGCAAGCTGATCAGGTTGATTTTTGTTAAATTTTTCCTCACCTTTAGACCTACCAAGGTCATACTTTGTTACGATTTGCAATTTTTCTTTGGTCATGCCCTTATCTTAACATTCTATTCTAGGTAGTATTGGCAGAAAAGACGGCTGTGTTGTTCACAAAAGACGGAGAACAACACAATAACCTTCACGACATGCAGTGCATGTGGTGTGCATATTTTCACCAGTTTCTAAATTAACTTACGCTTCCAAATAAGAAACTTGTACCTAGAGCTATTATTCTTTCTTCGATTTTAAGGTATGAATTAGCGGCTGGAGTAAGCTATCTACGTCAAAGCGACCTTGGACGAGCCCTGAAGAAATTCTTGGGTGTGGAAAAGCATTATGCAGATATTACTGAGGACCAATTTGACTTCCATTCGTATTGCTTAAGAAAAATGACTCTTCGAACCTATGTAGAAATGCTGAAATTTCAAGATCGTCTTCATTCGCATTCCTATTTTCGAAAAGCTGCTGCTGGAGCCATCAAGTATTTGCTCTCTATTTCTCTTCTGAAATGAAGATTTTTTTGGCAGATTTTTAGTTTCTTCTTTCAGATCCTTCATCCTTTTTGACATTTAAATTAAATTGATATGCAGATGCTATTTGAGGCTATATGATTCTCCTTCGAAGTCATCTGCTGAAGAAGATGAAGAGATGTCAAGGTTGCCTGCTTCACACAAAAAGAAATTAAGGCAAAAGCAGAGAAAAGCTGAAGCAAGAGCTAAGAAAGTAATTAGCTTTGCAGACTTTCTTATATGAAAGAATGTAATTGAAACAATTTGTCCATCTTTGCTTGCATATGTGCAGGAAGCAGAAGTCAAGGAAGAATCAAATGTTACTGCTGTCTCAAAATCTGGAAAACGTAATATGAAACCAGTAGACATGGATCCACACGGGGAGAAGTTATTGCAGGTACTCACCATTTTTAGATCTAAACGTCCAATGGGTAATAATATGGTTGAAAAATCGTTTTTTGAGCTGTGCTCCTCCTTCTCCAGCCAAATTCATTAATTAGCGTAGTTCATCTTTAAATTGTCTTCAGTAATAATGAATACTAGCAACCATAAAAAAATGTAATGCACAACACATCTGAAGTACATATATATTTATCAATATATAGCCATGATGATAAAATCCAAAACCTCATGAAATCGAATGTGGTCTTCAAGTTTGCTCATAGCTTCAACTTTTGAAGTTCTAGAATGTAAAAATGGCAGAACTAAAACTTTATTACATATTCACCATTAAAATTTTTCAATTTGAAAATTTTAAGATAAATTAAGATTTATAACTAGTATACATTAAATCTAATTTTTTTTAACATATTCAACCTCGAGCCAAGAATAACAAAACAAATAAAAATTAATTCCTCATTCTGCGCTATTTCGCATGCAATTGGAAAAAAAATGAAATGTGGTAATATTTTACCATGTCGTGTATGTATGTAGGTTGAAGATCCTTTGATGGAAGCTACAAAGTACTTGAAACTACTTCAGAAGCACTCATCTGATTCCTTTGAAACACACTTGCTCTCATTCGAAGTTAACATGAGAAAGCAGAAAATCTTACTTGCATTACAGGTGAAGTCTTCACTACCAAACTCCTATAGAGGCTTGTATTTGTCTTCTCTTGCATTTTTCTCCTGTCAGCCATTTTTTATTTCCATGATCTCAACTGAAAGTTATGATTGGTTAAGTAAAGTAAGAAAATTATAGCAGTGATGTTCCATCAATTTGTGTATGATTTTTCTGTGTGCACATTGTACCAACAATGTATTTTTAAAATTGTGCATCAGAAATGGACGATTTTTTGTAATCACCATGTCTTCGTGGACACTCACATTTGGCTGCTTCAATTAATGAATTGTGTTTTCTCTGTTGCTTTTTTTTAAAAAAAATTGTGGACGCAATGAAAATCACCTCTTTGTTCAGGCATTAAAACATATGATGAGATTGGATGCTGATAGCTCAGAGACACATCGTTGCCTGGTATTCCAATTGCTGTTAGTTTATTCCTCACAACAAAATGCATTTTTCATATGCATAAGTTGCATAATCTTTAGTTCACTTTTTCAGATTAAGTTCTTTCATAAAGTGGGATCTCTCCCAGCACCAGTAACTGATACTGAAAAGCTGATATGGGGAGTTTTAGAGGCTGAACGCCCGTCATTTAGGTCCTCCTTTATTATTATTATTATTATTCCTTCATTTATTGGGGGAATTGTTTTCTAATTTCTGACTTATATGTGCACTAACTTGCAATTATACATTTTATTTAAGATTGTTTTTCTTTCTTTTGCTTTTGTAGTCAGTTGCACGGAAAATCTCTCCTTGATGCAAACAACCTCTTCCTTCAGGCACATCAAGGTCTTTTACTGGCTTATTTAGGTGTTCGTTACTGCAATCTTTGTCCGTTTTAATTGGGGTTTTTTATTCTTGTTGCCAGATTCTTTGAGGCACAGAACTGCTGTAGCAGAAATGATGATTCTTATGGAGCCAAGCAAGAAGAGCGAGGCTGTTAACCTGATAGAAGAATCATCTAACAGCCTGGTTTCATCGTATGTCACTTGATGAAATTTTAAATTTTCCATCTTCATACTGCATCTTGATGTTGAATAGCCTTATTTTCAACTTTTCAGAAACGGAGCTCTAGGGCCAGTCAGAAACTGGAGGCTCAAGGACTGCATCGAAGTCCACGAGTTCCTGAGGAGGATTTTGGACGACCGTGATGCTGCATCACGTAAGCCTTCATTTCCTTGATAGTTTTATTTTCTTTATCCTGATCATGATATTTGTAAATTTTCTGGCACTCTTCCGTGTAATTGTTGGATTGCATTACTGATTGCATCATCACCTGTCTGCGTCTAGCTTCTGGAGTCCTTGTACATTGAATATTCTTTTGGGTTGAAATTCATTTTAGTCCCAACTTTTAAGCTCTAAATTATTTTTCGCCCGTGTATTTTTTAATCATTGTATTTTCATCGTTGTGTTTTTATAACCATATTCAACTTATTAAAATAGGCTCATCGTTTTCATGCCAAAATTTTCAAGAATATAAACTAAATAAATTACCCTTAATTTATTAAAGATTTTTTAAATTTACTTTTAATATTTTAAATGACAAATTAAATAGTTATAAATGTTTGTAAATTTGAAAATTATTGAAATATAAGTATATACTTCTATATGTACAATCAAAGATTTCTGTTTTCATTAAAAATTATATTAATATAATGTTTTAAAAATATTTATTTGAATCAATAATTTAAAAGGTGTTTAGCTAAATCAATTGTTTTTTTTTCAAAAGGTTCATTTTTTGAAATGTTCTGAATATGAATATTTTGATTAAATAATTAAATTTTTTTTATATCTTTGATTTTTTTAATATTTTTTATCGCATGTAATCGGTAATTACTTGTATTTAATCTTCATACTAGTTAGTGTTAGAAATAATTTAATTTTATTTGATTTTTAATTTTGTCATTTATTAATTCCAAAAAGTAACAATGAATATGATTTAAAGTCGGTAAATATTTTATTTACAGAACATTAAACATTCCCCCCATGAAATGTAACTAAATAGTTGGATTTTGTGTTTTGAGGGATGAAATGGACTGTGGTGATAAAATCACAGAATTGCTTGTGGTTGTAACTTGTAAAAACATGAGGATGAAACTTAAATGATTGAAAAACATATCGATGAATTTCATTGAGACAGAAAATTGGAAGGTATTGTATAGTGCCAATTCATGCAACATTTTCATTAATGCTTTTAAAAATCACCTGATTTTGTGGGGACAGTAATCGATGACACTATTCTACAATCTCCCAAGCTACTTACCCCAAATGTGGATATAGAAAATAGGAGCCACAGTTCAAAGCAACAAAAAACAAAATAAATAATTGATATATGATTTACAAACTCGTGTATAATATATGCACAAAATCCTTTTTACTTTTCCAAAAGAAATCGAGTTATTAAAACAACTAGTGTTCGAAAAGTCGGGCTAGGAGTCGCTCGACTGCACCGAAAAGGTGCTAGGCGGCCAGCCTATGTGGCAAGGGGCGTTTAGAGGTTTTTTGAGAATTTTTTAAAAAAATTATAGGTTTCCGCTTTTAATTTTTTGGGATTGAAAGTCCAATTAAAATAATGATTTGTTGGTTTGCGCTTATCTTGACACACTACTCTCATCTTCTTTGTCTGTTTTTGCACACGTAAGAAATTTGAATCAGGCCCTAAAGTTTATAAGAAATTTGAATCAGGCCCTAAAGTTTATAAGAAATTTGAATCAGGCCCTAAAGTTTATTTTGATTTTTCTTGCATTATTTGTTATCCTGACTCGCCTTAAGCCGGAAGAATTAACCAGGTGTCAATTGGATTTTAACAAAGTTTGGGTTGAAATTTATTCTAAGAACCATTAAAAAACTTTTGATTTTGTGGAATCTACTTAGCAGCGCCTATTTCCCGCTTAGGCTCTAGGTGCTGGTCAGGCGCCCAGCTAGTGTCTAAAGAATTTTAGAACCTTGAAACAAACGGAAAGCTGGAGCTTCCTTGCCGCCTCATCTCTTGTGGGTTTTATTTTGGGTCGGAAATAGGCCAGTTCTCTTGTTAAGTTGGTAATATCTCTCTAAATCGAGAATAAAGTTTTTTGTTTCTGTTTACCTTTCAATTCCTTTTTCCTCGTGCGATTATTCGTTTATTCTCTTTACATTCTTATGAAATTCAGTGGTATGGCAGTCATGTAAAATTTCCATGATGTTTCGCTTGCTATGCATGCAGAAAACTTGATTTTTAGTATACTGCTTGTGTCTTGTGCGATATAAATATGAGCAACTTGAAGCAACTGAAAGAAACAGAAATTATCTTACATTTGTATCAGATGAACAAGATTCTTTTTGTGCGGTGGGGTTTCATTTGTTACACTTTTGCAGGATGGAAGGTTCGATGCGCCGAGTATTTTCCATACTCAACGTATTTTGAAGGCATCCAGAGCTCTGCTGTCCGAAATTCGGCTTCCCACCAAATCCACAAAATACCTGAAAATGGTGGCATAAACAGTTCAATTTCTGGTCCTAATGCCTTCTCGGTTCCATCAAACGGAAACGTAGAGAAATTGCAGGCATTAAAAAATCTTGCCATTCACTAGACCAATCTAACATTTGCTTTCAGCGATTCATCTGGAAAGAAGTATTTACACATTCCATCTATCAAACAAAGAATAGTAGTTGAGGCTTAGAAGTCTAACGAGACAAAAGGAGAAAATACTGTCATATGGGCTTCACATTTCCTCCTCCACAGCGAATCTCATCCTATTCTGGTACGTATATGTTGCGAACGTGTATAATTTTTGATGTTGCGTTCTGCGGTTGCATCATTTATTTTCTCGCTTTCTGCTATGTTATTTGATCGAGCTGTAATAGAAAGAGGTCATCTTTGAAAGAAAGTTCCGGGAACTGATCTCACCTGAGGGAAAAAATTTACTCTAATCAATAGCTCAGCCAACGTCAATAGCATGTTGTATTCTCTCATTGTTCTGGCCGATTATTTATCATGTATAATTTTCTATTTCATGTGGTATTTTGTTGGGATATGAATAAAAGTAAATTTGTTCTTGAAATATATAAAGGATTTTGTTAGCCTAATTTTCACTGTTCTATCGGAATTTTGCCTCGAATGTGACGTATGAAGGCCTGACTTCCAATGAACCAACTTAGTTTGGAGTTGGATGACCAATCAAACAAGATCAACTTTCGTAAAATGTTTGTTTTTAAACTGAAATTAACTTGTAGGCACCAAGAAAATTTTAGTCTTTCGAAAGTCTAAATCTTTTTTTCATTAGTATTTTTGAGAAGCCCTTTAAAGATTAAAACCCCAAACCATTTTATGAAGATTGTTTTCATTTCTCCGAAAATATGAGATGATTTACTATAGATGTGTTTCCTTATCGACAAAATCCAGGCCATTTCATCTTGATTGGCTGTAAATATGTGAGACTCGAAAGAGTCATGGATGACCAGTTGCTAAAGTTCTGAAAAATTAAGTCACCTATTCATTTATATATTTTTAAACATAGATTAGCATGATGCTTAGGCATGCTGTCTTTGAAAAGATTACTTTTATAATTTTAAAAAAAAATTGCGATAAAATCAACACTAGTTATTTAACTTGTCCACGCCCAAGGGAACATACGAAGCTATTTTAATCTAATCAATGGCTCCCAAAAAAAAGACCTTAATAAAAAATATTTTAATAGACTAAGGTAAAATGTACTCAAGTTAAAATATTTTAATATAATTAATTAATAATCGCCACAAACTTGACGAGTTATATATATCAGTCGTACAATAATCACAATCAATTATATACATTCTTTATGAATGTCATTGTGAAAAATACTTAGTAGTTTATTAGTGTGTGTGTTTATCGTCGGAAAACTTGAAAATTTCATTACCATTATATGAAATTCCAGACATTAATAATTAAATTCGCAAAGGAAAAAATTCTTAGTCAATCCAGACATTAAAATACACGTAGAAATTTTTTTCCCTAGGACCACATTATCCCAACACGACCAGACACCCACGAAACACGATAATTACATTTTAGTAAATTTTCTATATTTTTTGTACAATAATAATGTTTTGTGAACGCATTCATTGAATTACGTGAGCTAAGTCATTTAATCAGCTTATGAATGTTAAAATGTTTGTCTTATATTTCCCAAAATTATATTAGAAAATTTAATATTTCCCAAATTATATTTTCTTCAAACGAGTCTTAGAAAGTAAAATATCCAAATCAATTAAATGAATAACATTTTATACGATAATACAAGTTTATATGTGCCATCATTTATATTTAAAATTTAACTTGGTGATATGTTAATTCAATCCATCTTATTTTAAATGGTGAGTTTTATAACTTCAGCTTATCTCGATCTCACATACATATTGATACTCCCATAAGAGCCCGGGTCATCTAGTATACAATGGATAACCCAAATCAGAGTCATTATGCATAGTGCTTTCCTCAACAACCGGACATGGAGATGCCCGGGACATTCTCTTCCGGGGCAATCAAGAGCTCGGGCTCTCATGCAAGTTCCCGAGAACTTTCTACCCGGACTACCTCGAGAAATGTGTCACACTCGAGTATATTGGTATAGGCTATCTAATCTGTCAGAATAGCATGGATTTGGCGTGTTTTAGAAGTTATTAGAAGCAAAAATAGAAGTTATTAGAAGCAAAAATATGACAGCCAACTTGCCATACTTAGTAGTTGGGTACTTAAAACAAGTTAATGATGAATTTTCTTCTTATAAATAGCATGTATTACTTTCATTTATAGATTCTGGAATTTTGAATTCTGGAGCACTCACATATATCGCTTGTGTTCTTCGTCTTAAACCTGTTGACTTAAGTATCGGAGTGGTCACGCCGCTCATTCACGAGTTCTTCTCCTTGTTTGCAGGTTTTAGCTGAAGTCATTATACTTAATCAAATTTCTTTAAACACAAAATTATCCTCATCATCCGGTGGATTACACACATATCTCAAACCTGATTCATCCGATATCATCACATATCTTGATATCATTGTAAATATTTATCCCGATAATATAAAAATATTACTGAAACATATTAAAAGATAAAGATCACGAGTTACTAATTTTTTTTAAGGATGTTTAATCTTGGGATGACGTTTGATAAGACTTTAAAAGCACGTGTGGTATAGCCCTGAGAGAGCATAGTTATTACAATAACCCGACAAAGCAACAGCTTCCTTCAAATGGATGTGTGTGTTTCAGTGCTTTAGGAGTTGTACATCCGACATTGTTGCCCGTACTTTCTTGGGGAATATCTCCTGTGTGTCTTCTTCCTTCAGACACCCTCGAAATCACACACGCTTTCCCATCAGACAAATCGACATGGACGAATCGAAGCAGCTGTTTGGAGTACACGTGTCCGAATATAAATGGTCCTTTCACTTCTCCTCCCTGCTGGTATAAAATGTCGCTTGACCACCTCTAGTTCAAATCAATCACTAAAGCCCCATCCATTTTCATGAGAAAAAACGGGAAAATGTCGCTGGAAATAGCAGCAGGCTCGCCGGGAACCGAATATGCTGGCGGATTGAAGACGGAACTCACCCTGGGCTTGCCCGGAGCTAGACCGGTGCAGGAGCCAAAGCCAGGCGAAAAGCGCTGGTTTTCCGAGACGGTGGATTTGAATGTTGGTTCCAATTTTGAAGACGAGGGTGTTGTCACACCAAAACATCCTCCGGCTAAGTAAGTTTGTGACTTGATAGGAAATTGATTTCTAGGATTAATTCCTGGCTAATCATCAACTTTATAGCATATCTGGACCACCTTGTCTCTTATATTGCTAAAAATGTGAAAATTTTACTAAGAGTGTTGGTCTTGTTGGATAATATGAAAGTTATTGATGGTTGGAGTTAAATGTGAAGTAACTGGGTGGACAGTGGAGAGCCCAACCACGACACATAGCCAAGTGCGTGCTGAAATGGATTCGGATAAACATATGAAAGATTAGACATTGATGTTTTTTCTGTATGAATCACGGTATCTTTCTTTGGAAAAAGTGAAAAATCAGAGGTCAGGATTATGTAAGAATGTTTTTTTATCATTCAAGATGGCTAAATCATAAAGTTAATGTTTCAATAGGAAAACTGGTAATTGTTGATTGTTTGAGGAAGAATTGAACTAGCCACCATACGTTTATTTGCAAGTGATGAACATGAGTAGCGTCATGAGATTAAGCTTTGTTATTTTATTAAATAACATCCTCGGATCGAGTGTATTTTAGAGTTGGCTTAATGATTTGAGTTGAAAATGTGGAAGAAATAATTATACATCAGATGAAACACCTACTGATTGCCTTTCTTTGGTATAATTTTAGATCTCAAGTTGTGGGATGGCCACCGCTGAGATCATATAGAAGGAGCATGATGAAAAATCGCAAGTATGTGAAAGTGGCTGTAGATGGGGCACCTTATTTAAGAAAAGTTGATCTTGAAGTTTATGGTAGCTATCAGGAGCTATTGGCTGCATTGGAAGACATGTTTACATGCTTAACAAGTAAGACTAATATTCATGTTTAGCACTCAGACTTTGAAACACAGACGAAAAATTGGCAATTCGGGATTGACGGATTCCAAATTTCATAAATGGAATGGTTGGCTAACCGTATTCTGTGAGAAGAATTGCAAAATTTATTTTTAGAATACGTTGAATTCTTGAGGAGCCAATTGTTTCTCTGGCCGACCTGGACCTGCTTTTGATTGTGTTAATCTAATTCTTAGTTATGAGTTTTGACACTGAGTTTTGGAGGCCTATTTTCCTTACTCTTGATTAGGCACTGTTTTGAATGAGAGGAGGATTATGGATACTGAACATGGGATTGAATTTGTGCCTACTTATGAGGATAGAGACGGAGATTGGATGTTGATTGGAGATGTTCCTTGGAAGTAAGTCCCCAAAATTGTTTCTTTTTTGAGATCTTGTTTATTTTTGGTAATTAAGATTATTAATCTAAATGTTATATTTTTGTGGGATTTTGATAGAATGTTTGTTGAATCATGTAAGAAGCTGAGGTTAGTGAAAAGCTCAGAGACTGCTGGATTAGGTATGTGATACATTTTGCATCGTGTATATCTACTCGTGTATAATATTCTCAAAATTAAAGAATTATTGTTTAAGAATCATATTTGTGTATATCTCCTTGTGTATAATTATTCTAAAAAAACCATCTTTGTTTTAAGATCTGCACGAAGTTGCAATATTTATCTGAGTTTTCGAATCTCATCGTATGTTTATGTTTTGGTCACAGACTCCAAAACTTCTTCAGAGGTCTCGTGCACAAGTTGAGATGAAGTCACCCTAGCTGTTCTTTACATGTACAGAAAGGCCTTTCTTTGCTGATTTGAGGAGTTATGCCTGTAATAGGCCCAGGATTTTACTCATCTATAAATATATACAATAAGTATTTAATGTCATTTAGTGATCAATATTTTTGCTCTTTATCATTTTGAAAATTTAGTTTATACCTTTACACATGAAAAGTAACATTTTTTCCTGAAGGTACTTTTATTTCATTTTCTGTATGATGATGTTCAATCTAAATCTTACCGTCAAACTCTTTAAAAAATAAGATCTAAAAGAAAAATTCTATCATCAATGTAAAGATTTGGCTTCATTCCATTTCACCATAAGGATAAAATGATAAGAAATCCGGACAACATATATTATTTAATTTAATCGTCAGATCTTTGACAAGATTGACAATTTACGCTATAACAATCACTACATTTAACTGGTATATGCATAAAAAAAATTAAGAAATGGGCCATTTGTAAGCCTGAGTAGTGCTGATGTCAACGAGTAAGAATGGGATTCCTGCCCACGTCGATTTCAACGACCAGTAAATGCTCTGGATTGGCTCCATTCGGTCCATCGGAGTAAAGGGTGGGAAGGTAAGCTTTGTATGCAGGCAAATATCTTGAAACAAAATCCCGAACCTGTAATTACAACACGGGGAAGAAAATTTATTTCTTTCCTTACGAAAATTTGATATACGGGTTTGTTGTTTCTGTTTATTCTTTAGAGGTTAAAAATATCCTTAAGATTTAAGGCACAGATAAACTTGTCGTACCTCCTCATCAGACATCCCAGGTTTCCCATCATCCCTCATGGCTATCTCAGCCTGTGTATGCCACCAAAATATATGATTCGTTTTAAGTATTGCGAGCAAGAAAATTTTCTTAAACCTTGAAAACGAGGATACAGTGCCAGACTAACCTGCAATCGCCAGTTATATACGCAACCAGGGTCCTGAATCTTGATTACTATCCAGGAGTCTATGAACTTGTCCCATGCATCATGATAATCTTTTAAATTTTTATTAACTGTCTCCAGCTGAAATTTAATTTCAGGAGCAAGTTCAAGTAATTGGTTTGACGAATAACATCTTAAATTTGCAAAAGAGATTCTATATTAATGGGAACTTTAGATCTCGAACCTGGGGATCGACTGCTTTCACGATTTCGGCAGGAAGGGGTTTAAAACCAAGCATCCATCCCTCAAACAAAACGACCTGTTGGCCAAAAAGGGTAATACAGTGATCATGGCAATGCACCGAAATCAGTTTTACTTCGAGCCTTGTGGCAAACAACACATTTTAGAAATCTGACTTGTAATTTTTCAAATTCGATGCAATCTTGGGTAGCTGTAATTTTTTTGCGTTGAAATTTATTTCAATGTATGACATTCAAACGATGTAAATACAATTCCATTACAAACTGCCTATCATGACCACATACCGTTAGAGGCCCCTCCACCTCTGGCCATGTGGAAGGATCAGCTCTGTCACCTCGACCATTATATGCAGACTGCAAGAAACATAGGAACTTTTTAAACTTTTGACCATCCATCCATACATCAAGATCAAAAGGTTTTGTCATGTGTTTTGCTAACCTTGTTATACCGAGGAAGCTTGATTTTTTTCCCTAAAAATGTACAGCATTAATTTTATGTTACATCATGAAAGTAAAAGATCAACACAACAGATATAAAAGAAATAGGCATGCAACAACTAACCTTCTTTAGTCAAACTGCCTATTGCTTTGAGCGTCTCAACGGATAAGGAAAGGTCGTGGCTTCCAGCATTTCCACGTAACTATAAAAAAATTGAAAATAATAACTTCTTCCAAAATTTACAATGGAAAAACTGTGATTTTCGGAAAGGACGGTTTAAACTACCTCAAGAAGTGCATTATCAGGATTGCTTTCCCTTAGCTTGACCTGCAACGATGTAATGGAACTCGTTCAGAAAGAAAAATCACTTGATGCAACATAAGGCTTCAAGGGGTAAAACCATACCTGCTCCTCTGCAGCCAGGTAAAAGTCATCTATGGATATGGTGGCAGATTTCCTGATATTAAAGTTTTTGCTTTTTAGTATTGACTTGTGGGCTTCTATGAGTTATTTGTCAATAAATATTAGCATCCTACCTTCCAGTAATTCGGAAAAGATAATCCAGCGCCTCCACTAGCGTAGTTTTCCCACACCCCTGTGGTGCATTGAAACCAATCTGCGTCCAGATTCCAGAGTGACATAAATATATAAGTAAAACCAATAGCAGTTTATCTAGAGATGCAACTTTTGCCCGCTTTTCCCCTTGTTTAGTTTTGTACTTCTAGATATATTGCATTGAACCAAACAAAAAATATGGCTCCAACCCTTGTAGAAACGTAGACATAAGACAAAATTAAATGTACCACTAAAGGGGGGATTTCATCATCTTCTTTGAACATGGAACGGTGACGAGAAACTTCTTGTTCGCACCACAAGAAGACTGGTACATAGTAATGATAGATCCGAATTTTCTGAGGCTTGGTAAGATACAGTTCATTTATCTTAAAAAATCTACACAGCTGAGATCCATAAAGTGTCCACTTGTCTATGGATTCAGCCACCTTCTTTGGTGCTAGGCCTATTTCTTTTAAAATGGGACCCGAGCAAATGAATTCAAGAAGTTCCTTCACATGGGAAACTTCAGCTTGTGCTAAAGGAAAGGCATCCCGCAAAGGCTGTTGCAATCTTAAACTGCCTGAACAATAATAGAAAATGAAAAGGAGAGCAAGGCACTAGACTCCATTAGATTCTGAGAAAAAGGTATTGATCCATATAAATACAAAGAAATGGGCAAGAAGATTGATATGAACCGTCACTATAAAGTTCATTTCATTGAAATTACGTACATAATTTCAATAGAAGCCACAAAAATATTTACCATTTTAGGATTTCAATTTCTTCATTAAAGTTCACTTTGATGGATTTCTAACTCCATGTAGTGACTTATCTAGAACCAATATCTATCTATACACAGTTCTTCCATCTGCTAATGTTTTCCATCAACCAGAGTTATTACTCACCAAAAAAAATATTAACATTCAAAATACACCAACACTTAATTGTTAAATCTAATCTGATACTTGTAACGTAGGAAAAAAGGCCATCTTCAGCTATATTACGTTGGTGAAAACGAGAAGAAACAATTCATTAAAACAAATAATAATAAAAAAAAAACCATATCTATAAAATTTGAAGACATTCAGTAATTCCCAGTGATCTGGCGCACGCATCAAATTCAATGGAAACGAAACGAAAACCCGGAAAAAAAAAACAAAAAACTAAACACGGTATCGATCTTACATTCTTACCTGATGATTTTTTGGAGTAGGTCATCATCTGAGACGTTATCAAATCGGTATTTGTTAACAAAAACCGAAGCTGGCTAGGAAAATGGCGATAATTTGTATGTATAGACAGATAAATAGATACAGATTAGTGTGTGTTATGATTCCAAAGCCGTGTATCGCCATTTATATAACACACGAGAGTCGGGTGATGACGTCAGCGGACCTACTATTGTCGGCGCGGAAGGTACGTTGGAACGAGAAATATGGAGTTACGTGACAAAATAAAATTTTTAAAATAAACTTATCCAAAATACTAAAGTTAATTAATTTAGAAATTTGGCTTTAATTAATAATATATTATTATTATGGAAGAAAATAATACAACATAATAAACACTTTATAGTTCTTATTAAAATATCCTTATAAATAACTATTTTATTCATTATTTTTATTTTTTTTCTTACAATTTTCTCATAAATAACATATCATATTAATTTTTAGTATTAAATATTTTAAAATATGTGATACATATTGGTTTATTACGAGAAAAAACATAAATAAATTTTTTTTATGAAACATAATATATTTTATATAAAAATAAAATTATAGATACATACACAAATCACGTGCAAGAATCGCTAGGATGGATTATATATAGAACAAATTATACCAATTTAGAAACTCCCGTGATTAAAATCATATGAATTGTCTGATCTCTTTGGATTTATTATGTCCGAAACAATTAAATCAGAATCTCTTAAATGGTAAACAAATCTAATCGAATTTTTGAAAGAAATTTAATTCATCTATTTTTTGTGGATCGCTTATCACTTTTCTGACGAAATCTCGTTTTAACGTGTCACGTATCAATTTTATTAAACATAACTTAAATCCGATGTGATTCATAAAAAAAATATTATTTTTTATTATGAATATAAATCAAATTAACTCGTCTCATTGATATAAATCTATAATATTGTGTCACGCATATTTCCTACATTTTATTTTCACATGGTTAAGTTTATGATCCAAATCTTTTGTTACAACGTGTCATGATTTATGTGCACTAGTGTTCTACGCAAGTGACGTGTGGATTTATATTAATTTTTTGGTGCAAATAATTTTTATGTCACGATGTGTCCATTTAAAATTTAAAATTATAGATAAAAATAAAAAAATATTGGGATACGTTATTTGTGGATTATATATGAATTTATTAAAATAGATTTTTATGATATTTTTATTAAAAAATAATATTAAAAAACTTAATCTAACATCAAATTAGCTTAATAATGAGCGATTTTGGATGCAAAAATCATAAATTTAAAAATATTTAAATAAATTCAGTTTTTAAAAATATTTTTATTAAAAAAAAGCTTTTTGAGTTTGGATAAATGTAAAAAAATTGTTTTTGTTTTATTTTTAAATAAAAGTAAAGCAGAAATCCAAAAATCAGAATAATTATAAATACTCAATTAAATTTTTTTTTTTAATGATGATGTAACACGCCGCCGTTATTTTTTAGTGTGTTCTATGTAAACTCTTAACCTAATACAATAGCCGATCATGCTAGTCAGACAAACTATATTTGAAAGACTCGTCCGAAAAAATATTGATATATAAAATTGAAGTTCTGTTTGATTACTTATTTCATTATATTGGATACCTTTCATGAACATTAAATCTATTTTCTAGTTACAACCAAAGGCACTCGATATAGTATATAGATAGTAAATAAATGTACAATTACACAAGTAAATACCTTTTAATTTCTAATTAAAAAAATAATAATCGGATAATGGTTACACCGTGCGTCTAATGTGCATTGACGTTTACGATTGTTTGAAAATGGATAACTTCAAAATACACAAAGTAAATACCTTTCCATAATCGTCGCAACGGCTAATAATATTTTGTTATGCACGTACACCGTACGTAGAGGTGTCCAGAGAATTTCCAAGGAAAGAAGAACAAGTGTTTATATTTGACCCGATTTCAGCCTTGTCGGTTCATGTATGACCCGCTTTCAAACATGGGCTTCGACTTTTTGTCTTTTTCCTCCAAAAACAAAAATTTAAAAATATTATTTTTTTTATGATAAATATGAACATGATTGACTCGTTTCACAAATAATAAAAGCATAGTAAAAGATCAATAGATAAAGCTCGTATAAGATTTGATCTGTTTTATTTTTCGGATTCAAGGGAGAAAAGAAAAATTTATGTCCACTCACCTTATTTAATTTCAATAAAAATGTTGAATTTTCATGTCGTGGGTGTACTTATGTTAACTCAATCCTCCGACTTTTTAAGGAAGGGATTGATTCTATCAAAATGGACGCTATTTTGGTGTCTAATGTAAACACCACATGTCTTTCTCATAAACCATTTTATTTGACTTTACCACCGCTTGTTTTTTTTCTTTTTTTTAAAGCCAAATTAAATTCGTGNAATACGATATGTTTCTAAAACTTTTATAGATGTTTTTACTCATGTATTAATTAAATTTTTTCATGAGACAATATCACATATATATTTTCGTGAAATGAGTTAATTCGATCGATATTTAAAATGAAACATAAAATTTTTAACATAAAATATAATATTTTTTAATAAATTGAATCGAGTTGAAAACTTATATAAATAGTACCAGCGACTCTTATAACCATAAGTTTGATTACTGACTCATAAAATTATATCACCGTGAGTTTTGATGAATAAATTTGTTATTCCTACTAAAATGCGTGTACCAATATAAAATATTGGCTTGATTAAATCCAGATGACTGTGCCGAAATTCAATGCGTGTGGGAGCTGCATTCTCGCCTCCGACACGTATTTGCTCTTGACTTTCTATAACATGTTTTTATCACCACGTAGAACCAATTTTTAATATTTAATTAGTCATTCTTGTCAAATTAGACTTTTTCAGTAGATAATATTGTAGAGATACATAATTTGAATTTTTTTTTCCATTGAATGAACTCGGCTAGATTTTCTGGATCTATTCTACTTCTAATTGAGTGATTTGTGATTTAAAACCATCCAAAGCCAAATATGTAATTACAGAAAAATTGAATTGAAAACATTATATATA
>NC_133312.1:674583-690533 GCF_012295235.1 Primulina huaijiensis | reverse complement strand
ATATATATATATATATATATTAAAAAAATAAAAATATATATTCACACGGCAATTCATTGTTTGTGGGCCTTTGGCACCTCAATTGAATAGGTGCCACACATTCGATCACTTGGCAGAAAGTTCAAGTGAATAGGTGCCAAATGGTGCAATTGTTTGCACCATTCATGGAGCGACGTGTTTTTGAAATTCAAGGTTTTTTTTTTTAATAGTCGATTACCCCTCATTTACATTATTTACAACAATTTTTCTTCATTCTCTCTAATTTAGCACCACAAACGAATTTTAAGTCTTAGCTATTAAAATATAAATTTTTGGATTTGAATTTTGTAAGTTTATATGTTTAAATTCGAACTTTAGAATTAAATTTGAGAGTTATTTTTTAGTTAAATCCGTCTGTGGAAGAAAATACGACATCTCTACAGTTAATTTACACTTATTTATGTGATTTAAATTTTTTTTAAACTAGATGAAAGGAAAAATTATTTCATTACTTTCATTTATGATTGCACAAGATATTGTTATGTCTATTTGGTGCAAAGCAAAAACAAGGCCTTCGGAGTGTTTAAACAATATAAGAATGAGGTTGAAAACCAATCGACTAAATGAATAAAAATCATTCGTGTTGATAGAAATGGAGAATATGGAACATCATTTGACGAATTTGCTGCGAAAATGGAATTATTCATTAAACTACAGTGTCATATTAACCACAATCAAAAGGTGTTGCTGAAAGAAAAAACATTAAATATGTGTTGTGAGAATGAAGAATTGTAAAAAAAACAGGATTTAAAATTTTAATTTAAATCTCTTAAAGAATTTTTCCAATGAAAGAGAGCCTAAATCAAATATAAATATATTATATTAACATGAGAAAATTATGATCAATGAATCTATTGTGTATTTTTTTGAAAAAAAAAAAAAACATGATGTGCGTCATATACACATTAAAAATCCAAAAGAGAGAGCTATTTAAAAAAGACACGTAGGTTTCCACGAGTCCACCTGGATAGACTTTCCTCTCTTACCTGGATTGAGAAAGCTAAGCCATGTAATGTCAAAACATAAGATGAGGAGATATCCCTTTGTGCCACCAACCCTCGAATATCATTGTCTAGTACATATATATAATTTTTGTATATTACATAATTTATTATTACTTTTAAGTTCATCACTACAATAAATTTATAAATTTTTTTTATATAAGTTTATATAAAATATTTTTAGAAAATTTAAAAAGTTGATGAGATATATGACAATCGTAGGTGAATTACAAATTAAATAAATATGTTTTAATGGTTTTTTTATCAAATAAGAGTAGATCTCTTGTGAGACGGTCTCACGAATTTTTATACGTGAGAAGGGTCAACCCTATCGGAATTCACAATAAAAAGTAATACTCTTAGCATAAAAAGTAATATTTTTCATGGATAACCCAAATAAAAGATCTGTCTCACAAAATACGACCCGTGAGACCGTCTCACACAAGTTTTTGCCATCAAATAATTACTCTCATAACCTAATAGTATGGTGTAGATATAAATTAACCAAGATAAGAAATTAATTCAAACTTATGTGATTTTTATTTTCGATTATTTTAATTTAAATTCCCCTGTTTTATTCTATTAAAAATCTAAATTATAAATTAATATAAACAACAATCCTCTAAGAAATGAATTTTATTGTTTTAGAAAATAAAAGGTAATGCCAAACTTGATTAGAACTAATTCGAACCAAAATGTTCAGAAATTAAAATTGGAATCGATACGATACGAGGTGCAAACTGTCGGAATAAATTTTGACTTTGATTCCGACTTTTATTAGGAAAACAGAATCAGACGAATCGATTCCAAACCAAGGGCTCTGGTTTCTTTATGTGATTTAGAAGATAGGCTAGAATAACGCATTTTTAACTAATATTTAAAAAAAAAAAAAAAAAAAAGGAACTCAATCAATTAAGTGAATGTTTGGATCAATAAATTTGGATTTGAGGTGAGATTTCAATTTTTTTTAAAAGTGTAAAATCCATGTATTTGAGATCATATGTCTGAACAGTGGATCCATAATTAAATTTTAAAAAAAAAACATGAAATCAAAATTATGATTTTCAATCTTCTTGTCTTTATCTTATGCCAAGCAAATAAGAAGAGCGGATATCTTTTGTGACAGTTTCACGGATTTATTTTAATGAAATGAGTCAGTTAAACCGAACCAAAGCTTTCTGATGATTCCATTAAGGAAAATATCCCTTAATAAGATATATGTATAAGACGGATCGGGTAGAACTGACAACACATTAGTTCCATATCCCCTGAAATCACCTCTATGCATAGCTTGTCACGCCCCGAGCCTTCGCTCGCGCTTGCGTGACTGCACAATGGGCCCCTACAACAACTATTTCGTATTCGTCCCCGCTTTATGAAAATGATTAACCCAATCTATATAAGTCAATTGTAGTCTATTATAAAATCATTTTAAATATTTAATTTTTAAGATGTGGGACAAAATATATCACATAGCTCCTTCCCTCTTCTATGAAGTTGAAGTGAAGCAAGCAAACCTCTCGACTGAGGGAGATCGATCTGAGTCAGTTTATCCATTATTTTATGAAATGTTCAGGATATTAAAACATTTTTCCGGTTTTTTTAATATATCGGATTGAGTTGAATATCTGTATCACAAAACTGACGCAAAGAACTGGTTCACGTGAGTTTTTTCAATAAAAAAAAAGTATTCGGAATTTGAATTTGAAACAACACTCATCCAAATATATTGGTCCATAAGCGAACCTAAATTATTTATTTGACTTTTCAAACCTAATGAATTTAAGCTTAATTTACCAACTTAATGGTCGTTGATCTACTTGCTTCTGGCATTAATTAGCTGGGGATTCAGCCTTCCAAAATTTGGTACACGATTAACCTTTATAATATAATCAACATTTAAAATAGATTTACGCTATCCGATCCGTAAATACTTCAAAAACAAATATTAATTTAAAATAACAAAAATTATGATTTTTAAATAATTATTTAATTGGGTACGAGACATGGTAAATATGTGTTTTGGCCCAATTATAGCATCATTCCAGCAGGGCCTCGGTCCATCCTCACTATAAAACACAGTCTCTGGACTTTGTTTTGAACTCCAAAGATCTTTGACGCACATCCACAAAATTATTAGGTTCAACCCGATGATTTAGATTATTCGATGATATCAATTAAATTAGGGCCGTTGGATCTGTTAGGTAATTACGTCGAAACGATTACGATCATGATAATATAATATCAAAATCACGGAATAAAATAATCAATAATAAAACAAAGATTTACGTGATTAATTAGGATAACGGAGCTGCTGTAAATATTTATTACAAGGAGCAAATTACAAGTATATACGAAAAACTTAATATTTCATAATTCCAACCCGAGTATAATCGATAAAATAATTTATCAAACTCACTCAAAAATAACACTTAAATTTTCTTTTAACTTGAGTTTGAGATACATAGAAAACTTGGATGAAATCTCTAGCAAATTAGCAAATGAATTCTATACATAGCAAACTCTTCAAATGTGAAAGGCAAATGTAAATTCAAAATTTTCTATCCACCATTTGTACGGTAGTGCGGAAGTTTGTATTAGACGACATATGTGAACATAAGCATAATTTTCTTGCTTACAATTATGGTCAAAAAACACATGTTCAAATCTTATCAATTTTCTCAGAAAACTTGATTTCAATTATGTCTTAACACTATCAATAAAGTAACTCATATATCCATTTTTATACTTGTAGTCCAACTCAGATTGAGTTCAATTTGTCTACCGAGACGCAAGCTCTTGATGTTATCGAATTTTTGGCCGTTGAAGAGTAGTACAGAGAAGATGTTTTCAGACATTTCTTTATCAATTAACCAATATCACGAAATTATTAGGCTCAACCCGATGATTTAGACCATTCGATGTTACCAATTGATTTGGGGCCGTTGGATCAAAATTCATGAGACGGTTTAAACGTCGCCGTCTTCTTCAATATCTACGGCTTCAACTCCCACCTCTCGACTTCCCCAATTCAAAGTGATAAAGGGCCTACATTTTATTTTGCATTACATTTCATTCCTCTTTTCCTTTTTCTTTCCAAGCTTTTAAGTTTCGACTTTAGTTTAAATCTGAATCCTTATACCGGCGAAATTTCTGTAACCCACATTGGAATTCTCAAGGGTTTGTTCGTGTGACCCTATAAATGGCTGGCGCCACGTTGGCTGGATTGCAAGACCACTTGAAGTTGGCGAGGGAGTATGCCCTGGAAGGACTCTACGATACTTCCATTATCTTCTTTGATGGTGCCATTACTCAGATTAACAAGTACTTTTCTTTATTTAGATATTCTTTTTTAGCCAATTTGCTCCGGCCCAACTTTGTTCTTGTGTTTATGCTGTGTTGTATGCAGAGTTTGGTGCTTAAGATTTGGATCCCTAGAGCTGTTGTGTTCTTTTTGTAAGAACGAAGGATACAGCAAACTGGATTATGAAATAGGAAATTTTTTAGTTAAAGAGTTGCATTTTGGGATTTTAGTTTTTGTATTGATTCTCTTTATGCATATGCGTGTGCTGAAATTATCTTTGATGGATTCCCGTCCTTGTCAACTGATTCGCCAAGAGCTATCCCAGAAACCGAGCTACTTACTGCCTCTTGTTGGTCCTGGTCACGTGCAGTGATCCGCAAGCAGCAGTATGTTTATATATGTATAGATTACAAATTTTGAAGTCTTTTACGCTTGTGTTGAAATGGTAGGAGAATATAAGGAAACCAGACAGCATGGTCGTACTATTTTTGCAGTTCTTAGAGATGTTTCTGCTTCTTCGTGTGTAATAATTTTGCTATTATAGAAGCAAACTGATAATTGTAGACAAATTTAAATAACAGCACTTGGTATTTTTATACAGTTCCTCAGTTTGAAGTCATGTGTTCAAAATTTGTCTTTGTGTTGTCCTTCCCTTTCAAAAAATTTTATCCAGGCATTTGAATACGGTTGACGATCATTTGCTTCATTCCAAATGGATGAATGTCAAGAAAGCAATTTCAGAAGAAGCAGAGGTTGTGAAGCAATTAGATGCTGAGAAGAGGTCATTCAGGGAGATTCGTTTAGGAGGGCGACCAAATTCACCACCAATTTCAACAAAATCATCTTTTGTGTTCCAACCATTGGATGAGTATCCAACATCATCTGGTGCCCCGATGGATGACCCTGATGTGTGGAGGCCACCACCGCGAGATCCTACGGTCAGAAGATCTACAAGGGGTGGTCAAATTGGCATGAGGAAGTCCCCACAAGATGGTGCTTGGGGTCGTGGAGGTTCTGCTAAAACAGGAACTGGCCGTGGTGGAAGGACTGGTGGTTCTAGTAAGGTCAACGCTGGAGTTAGAGCATCTACAGCTCTCAAGAAAGGCAATGGGAAATCCTCATCTGGGAAAACAGATTCCATAGTAAGTTATTAATCTAGAATATGTGTTTTGGTTATGTGGATCTTTGTGTCATCTGGGAGCTGCATCTTGCAAGTATAAATTTATTGATAGTCTTGTGGTATGAGATACCCAGTTACTTAGTACTCTAGTAATGCCTTCATTTTGCACTCAATGAAGAATATCATGTTGTTTCTCTAGATTTGGGTATATGATTTGCTTTTGATGTTTGCTAAGTTTGTTCGCAAATTATTTATCTATTTCCAGAAGCAGTTTTTTTTAACAAGCTTGGAGCTAAAAGTTTAATGAATATATGTATAAAATTAATTGTATTCTTATGGCCAAGGAATTGTCCATTTGACTTGTTTGGATTGCTTGAATTGCTTCACCACTTCAAGTGATCTATTAAGTGTTTCTATGATTTTTTTTTTTGGGCTCTACTAAACGTATTACAATTAACTAATCTTCGGTGGAATTCTGTTACTTTTATGTTGTTATTTCACCATCTATTTATTTAAATCGAGATCTCTCATTTCTTGATTTGCCATCCTGTGGCGAATGTTAATTTGGCAAGTTCACTCAGAGTTCTCATTTATGTAAATTGTGAGTTGTTATATTAATGGGATTCATTGAGTGGATTGTACGCTATTATAAGGGATCTTGACTTTTGATCCAGAATCTTATCATATTCTGCTTTTGTATATTGTTAATATGTTTGACATGTCGAGTATTTTAGGGATTTCTTTTCTGATTGTCAGAATGATGATATTGATGATGTAAAGCCCAAAAAAGTGCAGTATGAAGGGCCTGACTCTGACTTGGCTGCAATGCTTGAAAGGGATGTTTTAGAGACCACTCCCGGTGTTAGATGGGATGATGTGGCTGGCCTGAGTGAAGCAAAAAGACTTCTAGAGGAAGCTGTGGTTCTTCCACTCTGGATGCCTGAATATTTCCAGGTATCAGTAAATTTGGTCCAGAAGAATGCTTGTGATATTTTTACTTTTTTGTACTTACCTGAAATACGTAACTATAATCTATATGCTTTATAAGTCTCAGAACTAATGGTGGGTTTGTCTGTTACAGTATATTCTCTAATGTGTGAAGCAGATAGTAACTCGTTTACAGCTAACCTCCAGTTCCATACTTTATATGAGCAAAAATTTGTAAATATTAGTAGAATCCTTATTTCTACCTGTAGATAAAAGTTCCATAAGAAGGCATAGAACTTTGACCTGTTTGAGGGGAGAATTATTTGAAGTTGCTAATTCGGTGGATGCATTGTTAGAATCTGTCGTCTTCCTTGTAAGGATACAAGAGGTGATAAATCTGCATGCATGGCTCAACTAGTCACTCTTATGACATCTCTGTTTGCAGGGGATTAGGAGGCCATGGAAAGGTGTGCTCATGTTTGGTACACCAGGTACTGGGAAGACACTTCTTGCTAAAGCAGCTGCTACCGAGTGTGGCACAACATTTTTCAACGTTTCTTCTGCTACCTTGGCTTCAAAATGGCGTGGAGAAAGTGAAAGAATGGTCCGATGCTTGTTCGATCTTGCAAGGGCTTATGCCCCGAGTACCATTTTCATAGATGAGATCGATTCTCTTTGCAATGCTCGAGGGTAAGATAATAAGAGTTTCCATCAATCCAGGCACGGTTATAATCTTGGTACCCTTTTTTATACAGTATGCAAGTTGTGAAGAACCCATCTCATACATTTGAACGAACATGAGTATTTTTTTAATAACCTGTTAAATTCTGCATTTTATTGCTGATGTCTCGCCCCACCCCTACCAACTTTCTTATAATATCTAGTTTGGAACCTTCACGTTTGTATTAAACGTTTCCTATCTTTCAGGGCTTCAGGTGAACACGAATCATCCAGAAGGGTGAAGTCTGAACTTCTAGTTCAGGTAGATGGTGTCAATGCCTCTTCTACCAATGAAGACGGTACTCGCAAGATAGTGATGGTTTTGGCAGCTACAAATTTTCCTTGGGATATCGATGAGGCATTGAGGTTGCATCCTAGTTGTTTGCGTCTCTTGTTGAATACTAGTTCTTTTTTGACATGTAAGTAGCACTTGTTTTTTGCATCTGATTCATTCACGATCTATTCAGGAGGCGTCTGGAGAAAAGAATATACATTCCACTTCCAAATGCTGAAAGTCGTAAGGAGCTTATCCGGATTAATTTGAAAACTGTGGAGGTATTGTCTTATTTCTTTATGGGCTTGAAGGATGTTTATTTTTGGAATTAGACGTACATGCATATAATATCCCTACTGCTTGAGGGTCGTTGCTCTACCTTACTTGTGCTCCACTAATTTGGAGCAGAAAAAGATGTGGCTGTCATATAAAACTCATAGTAAACATTTTATTAAGAAAGGCATTATTATTCATAGTATCTGAGAGGAAAATGGCATTTATTAACTATGGATAAAATACTTGCCACTTCACTAATGTAATAGGATTTTGAAGCTCGGCCTAACCTAAAATTCATATAATCCATGTCAATTTTGATGCATTTGTCTGCACCACCAGGTTGCTGCAGATGTGGACATCGATGAAGTGGCTCGTAGGACTGAGGGTTACAGTGGAGATGATCTTACAAATGTTTGCCGAGATGCATCGTTAAATGGCATGAGGCGAAAGATAGCAGGAAAGACTCGTGACGAGATCAAGAACATGTCCAAGGACGAGATATCAAAAGATCCTGTTGCTATGTGCGACTTCTTAGAAGCCATAGCTAAGGTCCAACCCAGCGTTTCTTCAGCTGATATTGAAAAACACGAAAAATGGTTTTCCGAATTTGGATCGGCATAGCATGATCCACTAGTTACGGTAACTATCGGGTTCCTCCTCTCTCTCTCAGGCGTTTCGTGACATCTCATTCCTGGTTTTGTTAGTTGTTTCCTCTGTTAATTTCTTGTTTGGAGATATTTTTCATGATTTATCCGTGTTTTAATTACTGATGACTGGATGGAAGTTGTGATATATTTATTTCTCACGACGACATTCCACATGGAGAATATCATAAAATCCATCTTCATGAATTTCAAAGAAAAAAATGATAGAACTAGGTATTTTGTTACATATTCTGCTAACATAACTTTATGAATTTGATATACCTGAGCGTCAATTTTTTTTAAACGGCCTAAATGTAATTGGTGTTCAATTCGAAACAAATTTGAGATCCCCAAGACCCGAAAAAAACATAGTCGTTAAAAAAGAAATTTGAATATATTTGTTTTTTGGTTTTGTTTTGTTCATTTGATGGACTACCAGCCTGCTCAAGAAGCAAGCCTGTCTATCTATATATATTCCATGAGTTTTTACACAGCTCTGTTCTTCATGTCTCTTTCTCCTCTCAAATGCCAAGAGATTATGGGAAGCATCAGCAACAACTTGAACTTTGCTCCCGTTCTGTTCTTCGTTCCTTTCTATTTCTTCTTTCTCCTTCACAACCCCCCTTAGCTTGTATTCCCGGTGTGGGTGATCACTCCCACTACCTTTTTTGACGACCAAGTATTAAGATTCCCGAGTTAATAAAAATATAACATGAAATATCAATCACAAGAACTCGATTTGGTCCCTTTTTTTTGGAATATTCGTGGTGGCTAATGAAATATTATTTGTTTATATTTTTATTTTTTACGAATGCAGAAGATATATGTAAAAAAAAAAAAAAAAAAAAAAGATTGTGCGAGAGGAACATGCGTTAGCAACAAAAGCGCATGGCTAGGATTCGATTGTACTTGGGTGGAAGCAGTTTCCATCAGGTGGCTTCACCTTACCACCTTGTGTCATCCCAGATTGTGAGTCCTCAATTTTTCATATATATATATATATAAAAGTTTGTGGGACACAAATTATTCAATTCTGTGTGTCCAAAAAAATAAATTATATGCTTTAGAAAGTAAGGGAAAATGATCCTGTAAGTCTGTCAATTTTGTATTTTGGTACAGTAATATTTAATTTTGGGTTTTGGTAATGTAAGTTAGGTTATATATGTTTTGGGTTTTTGACTCTTTTATCGGAGTGTTAATGTAGCACAAAAAAATATTGATGTAAACACTAGAAATTGCTGATGTAGTAATGAAAAATGTCGATATGTCCAGAGCCCCATCATCATTATTTGAAAAAAAGATTAAAACTCGAAATATAGCCTAATTTACATGACAAAAAACCAAAATCGAATGCTAGGACCAAAAACAAAATAGGCAAACTTACATGACTATTTTGATTATTATTCCATAAACTAATTTGATTTGTTTCGATATTCATTAACTTATGCATAAGCCTAAGTAATGTGAGCAAGGAAAACAAGGACAAGCACAATTTTAGTTAAAAATGATGAAGTTTATACAAACATAGTTACCAAACCACTCAATAAAAACTTGTTTATTATTACATGCACACAACCTCAAAGTCTCTAATTTTTTTTTTAAAAAAAATAGACGAATTTTTTAATTTTAAGTACTAAGAAACACAACTTATTAAACATAATAATACATGTATAAATACGTACACATAAATCAAATTCCGCAGAAGTCTCCGAGTATATCTTGGGATCGACGGCCATGATCGGTATCGTAAAACTTCAGCAAATCGACATGAACGAAGGGTTTGTAGTTGAGGGGATGCTGATCATCGACTAGCTCGTGGGGTACTTCCACCGGTTTGCTCAGGAAAGAAAAAAGTGCGACCGTGTAACGAGTTTCTTTTCCATTCGTAGCCAGGGTGACTTTATGGTTCGGAGAAAGAACCCCGCCATTGCTCCATGCCTGATTCAAAGACATTATTTTACCGTTCGTCCCAAATATACAATCAAGAGTAGGTCTCTTGTGAGAAAGTCTCACGAATCTTTACCGCGAGACTGTCTCACACAAATTTTTGCCTACAGTCAGATATCTATATTTAATATCATTTTCTTTATTTGTTTTATCAATCTACATCTACTCATTAAATACATTAATTATTTTCAATAACTTTTCATATCATATTAAATCACTCATAAAATTAAATAAGGGCAAAATGCTGTGTAAAACTTGTTTTTCATAAATAACCCTAAATATATGTTACTTTATATTTTAAAAAAAATATGGCGTGTTCATGTAAAACATCACCTTGCACGCATCTCCGGCCATGACAACGAAGGAGGAAGGAGGAAACTCTACATGAATCCACTCTCCGTCTCTTGCTTTGACCTCCAACCCGGAGACGTGATTTTGGTAAAGTATGGTGATGAAGCTCTTGTCTGTGTGAGAGGGAAAGGCCATGGTGTTCTCTCCCGTCTCTGGAGCTCGATATTTCAAGTATCGAAGGAGATATGTCGTCGAGTCGATGTGGGAATCGACATGTTTCTCCACTCCATAGCTATCAAACATCATTCTTACCACAATTTTCTCTAGCTCTGCTACTGTGTTGGCGAAGGACATCGAGCTTTGACTAAAAGAAAGAAAGAAGTAATATAAATAATTTCCCTTCTTTTTAACATATATTGGATTTCATCGGTGAATATTTTTTCATTGATTAAAGAAGAAATATACCAAAAAGAGTCGTTCCCATTGGGCCACATGAGATTAGTGAAACTTTGAGCTCCTTGTAAAGTGGTTGCATAATCAATCCCCAACCCTTCATGGAGGGGTACAATAGGCAGCTGACCTACATAACCATGGTAGGGTTTTTCATTAATATTTAGAACTTTTCTTTCATTAGGAAGATCGAATAACTCATCGGCTGCTTGGAAGATTGATTTGTGAAGTTGGGGCGAAATTTTATCGTATAACGCTACGAAACAACCATGGTTTTCAAGGGATTTTCTTATTTCTTTGCATGCAGAAGACCAAGAAGTTGAGCCTGGCTTCATGTTCTTGGTGAAGTCTACAACCGAGAGCTTTTGTGGGGTTAAGATACCCATGAATTTTTAGAGTATGTTTGGACTGTGGGAGATTTGGGGGAAATTAATTAGTAGGTTTTGAAGATTCAATGGAGGGGGTTTTTATAGTGGTTTTTTTTTTTTTTTTTTTTTTTTTTTTTTTTTTTTTTTTNAACTTGATTTTCGCATTAAGAATACAATATTTGATCGGTCTGTTAAAGATTCATCTCGAATTCGAAATGGGAATTTAAACGGATCTTGAATTCAATTAAAAGATAATTTGAAGTTGATTAGATATGATTCTAATGAAATTCTGAAGACAATCTCTAGCCAAGAAAATGAGGTCTTTGATTTAAGATCCAATTGTAACAAAACTTCACCGGGGTAAAAAGAAAGAATCTGATTTTGAATTAAAAATGATTGAGTACTTCTAATTTGAAGTTGACAAAAAGATTGATAAAATGGAGAAAATCGTTGTAGGACCATATAATTTAAGTTTCTTGGGATTAAAAATTGAAGAACAAGGTACAATGGTGTGGCAAATAATTGATTTGATCAAGATTGCGAGCATGTCACCAATTATNTATTTATTTATTAATTTTATCTTTATATCACATCTTTCACACGCAAGCGATGTTCTTTTCATTCGCATGAACCTTAGTACGCCTCGAAATAAAACTCTTCGTATTTTATTTGACCATAAAAAGTTGACTTCCAAATATTAATTATTATATAGTAATTATATATAACTATATGCTTGATATTGATACAAATCGAATGAATTATTAGAATTATTGATTCCTATTTAAAATTAGTAGGAAAAACACTAATTCTGAGATAAGGGATTGCGAACACATGCAATAAGAAATTTCGATCCACTTGCATTGATCAAATATAATAAAAATATCAATATATAAATATTAATTCGTCGCATAACAAATTTTGGCATTTTTATGATGAATTTTGTTAACCCGTAGCGCGCATTATTATTTCTTAAGGCTAATTATTAAAGATTTTGGCATTTTATTTGACGTATTCGGTTTTAATCTATCTAACATGAAAGGGATTATATATATATAAGCCTTATGTCACGAGATAATAAAATAAAATCTACAATTAGTATTTTTATGGAAGCAAACAAGATTTGGATGGACCAGAAAATCACTGATTTGTCTTTCAATATAATTTGATAATATTAGAAAACGAAATTTATGTATTAAAAACATAATACCAAATTTGCCTTGCAATAATACTAATAATAATAGTAATTTTATAATGTTAGAATGTGATGTGAGATCAAATTTCTGTCAGATGATGTTGAGATGTTGAGTTAAATATAAACATTTGCGATCGGCACAAATCCGACATGACTTGCATTAATCAAAATTAGAAAAATTTAGAAATATATGTTATAAGAAATAACAAGCCAAATTAAAATAAAGAATTCTTTAACTGAAAAAAAACTTATCTGGAATACTGTTCATAAATGGAAATATAACGAGGGATTTGCCATGCACCGTTTTATTTTATAGCCGAAGAATATTTTTTTTTAAAAAAAAGAATTAAGAATTGCATTGCTTCTTATAAATTAAATACAAAAGACGACAATTTTCATTTGATTGACGATTACATGATTATACGGACACATGCAGAGGTTTTGAAGTATTTTTCCTTCTCACTTTTTCCTATTATTCTGATGTTTATTTCTCCTCTGCCAAATAAACCCTACTTCTGTGGGACAAAGTTTCGATGAGGTTATTTAGTTTACTTCGTTGATGAATTTTTTAAAATTATGTGTGTGTGATATTTAATATTCTTTAATTTAATAGAAGACCAAGTATTGATTCGCATTGGGATATATAGTTTAAACTTTAAATTATTGATTTTTATGTATATAATATTTGAATATTTAGCTGCAGGTTCACGAGTATGCAATCTTTCCTTGTAGTCGTTATAAGTATGCTTTGACATGCAATTATTTCTTTCATAATATTTTAATTTGTCACATTAATTCTGTTACGAGAAAGAAAATCTGCTAGATTATAGGAATAATATTTTCTATTATAGGAATGTATATATTAGTCAATAATTGTAATTGATTCTGTATATTATGTTTCCTAAGATAGCGTAACTTATGCCCTGTATATATTCATGGTTGCTCTCTGTAGTAAAGACACAGAAATTCTTCCAATATTCACTTCTTCTTTCATGGTATCAGAGCATTGAACCTGGTGACTCTGAAATCTTTCAAACGCTTCCGCAATTGTTACAATCATGGGAGACAAAGGCAACAATGGAAAAGAATCAACAACGTCTAAGGCTATCATAGAAGCCCTAGACACCTACAATCTACATCACTCGGATCATCCAGGTATGGTACTTGTCTCTAAGGTACTCGAAGGAGACAACTACAGCACATGGAGTCGAGCTATGCGAATTAGCTTGAGCGCTAAAAACAAGATTGGGATGGTCACAGGATTAATCAAGCCACCTTCTTCAACAGACACTAGTTTTGATTCTTGGAAACGATGCAATGACATGGTTTTGTCTTGGATATTGAATTCTATTCATCCGGACATAGCCAGTAGTGTAATTTATTGGGAGACTGCAGCAGAAGTTTGGGCAGATCTGCAAGAGCGATTCTCTCAAGGGAACGATTCAAGAATCTATCAGATCAAACAAAATATTGTGGAACATAGACAGGGACAACAATCTATTTCAGTCTATTACACAAAGCTTAAATCTTTGTGGGATGAACTCTCATCCTATCATGAGACATTATCTTGCTCGTGTGGAGGATTGGAGAAACTTAATCAGAGAGATGAAAAGGAGAAGGTTATGCAATTTTTGATGGGATTAAATGACAGTTATGCAGCCATTCGTGGTCAAATTTTGTTGATGCAGCCTCTACCTGATACACGACGAGTTTATTCACTTATTCTTCAACAAGAAAAACAAGTTCAAGTCTCTCTCAATCGCGGGAACATGAACCACCATGCCATGATTGTAGGTCAAAATAGCAAGACAACTCAAGCACATCAAGAACAAAAACAAAGGGCACAGTTGCACTGCTCTTATTGTAACCGTGATAATCACAGCATTGAAAAGTGTTTCTACCTCCATGGCTTTCCAGTTGGTCATAAGTTTCATGGCAAGAATATAAAACCATTTAATCAACGCCCTTCAAGTGCAAATAACGTGAAGGTGGAAATGAATAAAGCACCAGAGACAACGACAAAGTTTGTTTCAACAGATGATGGTCCAAGGTTCACAACCGATGAATACAACCAATTAATAGCCATGATCCGGAAAACCAATGAGGGTAACACACAAATTTTTACAAACACTACAGGTAACTTCAAATCATCACCTAAAGTTAATTTGGCTGCTTCAGGCTTGTGCTGGATTATTGACAGTGGAGCCACAAATCATGTGGCTTCCTCAGTTGAATTATTAGAATCAAAAAGAATATCAGGAACAACCACTATTGGTTTGCCAAATGGTAGTCAGGCACATATTGAATCAATTGGTTCATTGCGCATTTCACCTGACATAGAAATTGATAATGTTCTCGGAGTTCCAGAATTTAAAGTTAATTTACTATCAGTTAGTAAACTAACAAGAGCATTGAAATCACTACAAGAAAAAAGCTAAACGACAACGGATAAAGTAGACACTGTTACAACTGTTGTAATTGACAGTGTTGTTGAAAGTGTGTTCTACGACAACGATTTTTAACTGTTGTAGAAACTCAGATTAGCGACAGTTTCCGAAATTAGCGACCGTTTATACTGTCGCTAAGTCGCGACGGATAACAACTAATCGTCGCTAAAATTGGCGACTGTTTTCTATATTCCGTCGCAAAATAGCAACAGTCTAAATTTATCGTCGCGAATATGAGCAACGGAATAAGCTATACCGTCGCTTAAAAAGCGAAAGTTAAGATAAATACCGTCGCTAATGAGCGACGTGATTATTAACAACATCGTCGCTAATTAGCGACGGTTAGAGCTCAATCCGTCGCTACGTTTTAAATGCATTAAAAAAAATTATTTTTATATTTAGACGAATCTGAAAAAATAACTTTTAAAATCTTTTTAAGCTAAAAATCATAACTAACAGATAGAAATTTAACAAAAATGAAATCATAACAAACAGAAAGAAATTTAACTTAAACATAAATCGTGAAAAAAAAAAATACAAATAAATCGAAACTAAAAGCCTACAAGAGAGAAAATGTATGTTAGAAATGGGAGGAGTGAAGAAACTGGACCGAAAACGAGAGTATATATAGAAAAATGTGCGACGGTCGTTCAAAAATCGTCGCTATTTTGAATCGGCGACAGTTTACACCTGTCGCTATTTGCGACGGTTATCAATAACTGTCGCCAAAAAGCGACAGTGTTTCACGAACCGTCGCTATTTACGACGGTTTAAGAATAACCGTTACCATTTTTAAATCGGCGACGGTTTTATAAACACCGTCGCTAAATTAAATCGGCGACCGAAGGAGCAAAACCGTCGCAAAAGTTCAAATAAAGCGACGGTTTTTGCCTAAACCGTCGCTATTTTTAACAACGGCTCCCTAAAACCGTTGTCATTTCTAAAAAAAA
>NC_133312.1:650763-673248 GCF_012295235.1 Primulina huaijiensis | reverse complement strand
TTACTATTGAGGGGATTTTGTGACGCAGATTGGGCTCGGTGTTCAATCACGAGACGATCTGTAACTGGTTATTGTATTTTTCTTGGAGGATCTCTTATTTCGTGGAAGACCAAGAAACAAGCAACAACCTCAAGGTCCTCGGCAGAATCAGAATATCGTGCTATGGCTTCTATAACATGTGAGCTTACTTGGCTTAGGTATTTGTTAGATGATCTACAGGTACAACATCCACAACCAGCAAAACTGTTCTGTGATAGTAAGGCAGCACTGCATATTGCAGCAAATCCAGTTTACCATGAACGAACAAAACATATAGAGATTGACTGCCATGTTATTAGAGAACGTATTCAGTCAGGTGCCATAGAAACTGCTCATGTTTCATCGAGCTGTCAACTTGCTGATATATTTACTAAACCTCTCAGTTCATCAACTTTTCATTCTCTCCTTAACAAGTTTGGTGTTCTCAATATACACACTCCAACTTGAGGGGGAGTGTTACGAGAAAGAAAATCTGCTAGATTATAGGAATAATATTTTCTATTATAGGAATGTATATATTAGTCAATAATTGTAATTGATTCTGTATATTATGTTTCCAAAGATAGCGTAACTTATGCCCTGTATATATTCATGGTTGCTCTCTGTAGTAAAGACACAGAAATTCTTCCAATATTCACTTCTTTCAAATTCCTATGTTTTTTTTTCTCATATTCAATATAAATTAAAGTGACAAGACACACGTGCAATGCAACAAATATCATTATTTCATCACTTGTAAAATTTAAGCAACATACAGTCCTAATTAACACAAAACACACAAACCACACCAAGTAAATTTTTCTTGAGAATCCACACAACAAACACAATACACATATACATACATGTATATATGTGGGTGTGCGCGCGCTCGTATGTGAGAGTCAAACACCACAGTAGGATTTGATAGCACACTCAAGTCTCCTGTTCTCTTCTTTGCTGAAAAAATCAAGAAACTTGAGATGATCAAACGGCTTATACAGCAAGGGATGATGGTCATCGATGAATTCTTGAGGTGTTTGAACTATATTTTCCATGAATGAGAACTGTGCAATGGAATATCTTGCTTCTTTGCCTTCCATAGTTACTCTGTGATGGGGCAGAGATGGGGTGATTTTATCCGATTATTGCTCCATGCCTGCTCACGATATATGTTCAAGTTAAATTTACTTGGATTCTGTCAATTTTTTTTAACATATAGAGCCTTCAAAGAGATTATATGAATGCAGTAACTTGAAAAATGAATATGAAATATATATTAGATAACTCCCAAGAAATGGACTGACCATAATCGCATCGCCAGCCATAACGACAATGGATGAAGGGCAAAGCTCAACACCAAACCACTCCCCATCTTCGGCTTTAATTTCCAGGCCATTGACTTGATTTTGATGAATCGTGGACAAAAAACTCTTGTCCGTGTGAGAGACAAAGCCCATTTTGTTCTCGTGGGTCTTAGGTTCCCTATATTTCATGACCCGACACAGAAAATTCGCAGATCCGACGTGGGACTCGTAGTGTTTGTCCACTCCATAACTCTCGAACACCATTTTAGCCACCGTAAGTTCTAGTTCTGCTGCTAACTTTGTGTACACGAGGAGATTTTCACTGAAAATCAAAGATCAGTAACTAAGCTAAAACCTAGACATACAATAACGGAGATCTGCAATATTAGTACTGGAAAAATATACCTGAATCCGTTATTTCCGACGTTCGGCCACATGACTTCCACAAAATGTTGAATCCCTTCAACTGTATTAGCGTTATCAATTCCCATGCTTTCGTAGAGAGGAACAAAAGGGATTTGCCCTACATATCCATACAAAGGCTTAGAGGATTTGTTTTGAACTTTGGTTTCAGTTGGAAGATCAAACAACTCTTGTAATGCTTCGAAAACCCCATCATGCATTTCTTGGGTGATTTTATCGTAATTGGCAATGAAACAACCATATTTCTCTAAGGAAGAAACTACGTCCTCACATGATTTGGACCAAGATTCTGTCCCTTGTTTCATGTTTTCGTCGGTGAATTCAATGATTGGAAGTTTGTGAAGTGAGAGTGAACCCATGAATGCTTGTGTAGTGTGTTTTGGGTTTTAAGAAATGTTTCTTGAACAGTTGGCAGATGAATGAGGTCTCTCTTTAACCTTGTCCACGCATATATACAGTACTGGCGGCGTCACTCAGAGCCAAGGGGGGACAAGTTTTTAAGATTATTAACAATTTTAAAATTATCATTACAAGAGTGTGACTTTGGGTTTGATTTTATCGGTCGCAACTACTGAACATTTTATGTTACGGAAGATTATTAAGAATAGTTTTCGTAATCGAATGAGGGATGAATATTTTGAATGATAGTTTAATTAAAAATGATATATTTTGCAGCTTGTCGAATTAAGTTATTATTAATTATTTTCACAAAATGTTAAGTTGCACGGATCAATTGTAAGTTATATTTGAAATTTAAAAATATAATTTAAATTTCGTTATTATATTTATATTTTTGTTAGGTGATGATTATATATATGTTTAATTGGCTCGATTTTTTTGTTGTTACGACTCGTCCAAAAGTCCCATTCAATAGTTATTTTTTAAAATATTTCTCTATTTGAAATTTCAAATTATTAATCCCAAATCGAATTAGCAAAGATGTAAATATCTAATATGCTAGAATGTTGAGTTATATTGGCCAATTGATCACTCGAGAATTATTGAATATGTAATGTAAATGATTTTAATTTTAAAAAAAAAAGATATTTATCCCCGACAGGAGGTCAATATACATAAAATCTTATCTCTGACGCTTGTGGTCTCTTATTATTCCTGTCACTTGAATCAAAACAAAAAATTTTAAGAAACTTAAGAGAGAATAAATTCTAAATACTATAATTCAGCAAAGGAGACCAATTCCCCTATTACCTTTTCATCCTATTAATCCAATAACCCCAACAAAAACATCACGCATTTCGAGGAGAGGAGGGTTCTGATGATGCACTGGCTGTGTCACTTGAACCGCTAATAAAAGACTCGTTCGAAGATGACACAACGGGGATCTTAACAGCAGAGCGTTCCATATCTTTTTCCAGCTCCTCTTCTTGTCTGAGTGTCGTGAACTGACCATCCAAAGATTTGGCTGCTCCCAACCATGCAAGAACGATTACAAGAAGTATGCCTCCAAGGTAGGGAGTTGAGTTTGCGAGTGAACCAAAGGTTAAAATCATAAACTGTTGAATCAAAGCCCCGCCAGATTTCCCCAAAGGATTGCACACAACGTCGATTGCTGCTTTCCCTTTTACCTGATGAAAGAAAATATTCCGAGTTACTATAATTTTTCACCTCCATGCCTACTTATGCAGAAAGGGAGCGGGAGCTTGGCAACATGAATTTTAAGATTCTCATTAACTCCCCAATATGAAAAATTTTCTATACTTGAAGATACTAGTCCAATTCAAATATTTTGAACCATATAACAGCCTTGACATTAAAATTGTCGTGCCACATGGGCAAAAACACTTAGCAATAAGTAGGATTGTTGTTGTCCAACATATATGCAACGAAATCATACAGAAATAGTGGGTAATATAGGCAGCTTAATATTCAAACCTTGGTGTCCTCGTCAAGAGGAATGTAAGCCATTTCCTTGCATGGATCGAACAAGCTGTACTTTGCACTCTTGCTAAAAATGTTTTGCATGGCTCCTACGTACACAGCAGCTAAAAGTGGAGTCAACCCAAATTTGGCAAGAGCTGGAGCAAAAGGGTCGCCAAACAAAATCAGCGAGAAAAAACCAACTCCCGATAAAAGCAAGACAGTTGGTGTAATCTTAGCTGCTACGCCCCAGCCGTATTTGTTAAAGATCCATTGGCTCAATAACATCATTGTAAAAGTAGCTATCCCAGTGGCAGTCGAGAAGTCTCCCATGAAGGATGAATATTCATTTGGTGTCGGGAACTGTGAAATTCCAAGAAACCAATATAAAATAAATCAATAATATCAATTAGGTGCAAAGGGTGATGGCCTTGTTTAAAAGCTTACCTGAGCTTTCAGCTTCGATTTCCAAGTAACCTCAACAAGATTGATGCTGATACCATATGCCACGACCAAAGTTGCGAGATCTCTTATATATCTTGATGATACCAAGAACTTTAAGCTCTCCATTGTCCCCATCTTTGGCTTCTCCTGCAAGAGGAAATGTAATTCAAAATCTTGCACTACTAATAAGTGAGATCTAAACTAAGTCGAAATCTTTTAAAAAAAAAATACACACTAATGTCCTATGCCCAAGAGTAACTCAGGAGTTCATGGGAGTAAAATATTGTCGTGAACGAATACACCAATAGTAGAAGGGATGGTGCTCCATTTCATGAGGCATGAATCCTACGTGAACCCTTCCAGAAAATAGCAGCTCAAATTCTATTCTTTAAAGATTTTGTAAATAATTACCCTCTTCTTCTGACTACGGGTGGGAAGAGCAACATTACGATTCACCCACCAATAAAGGAAACAAATAGTAAGGCCCATCACTACAACGATACTCATCATTCCCTTCAGAGATATGGCCCAACCATCAACCCCGGGACCAAGGTTTTGTCTCATTTTCGAGAAATATTTCACGGTTCGACCGGAGAAAACAAGGGCGACATTTGCTCCAAGTCCGAACAGAGGATAGAATCTCTTGGCTTCATCAACAGTCGTAATCTGCAAGATAAGAAATCCAATGACTGTTAAATGATATGCATATTTATCTTCCAAACCACGTAATAAAGATAAAAGAGAAATAGGAACTGTACAAGTACATAACAAATTCCCCTATCCCTCATTTTGAGATGATTGCCATCTTGCGAACATCCTTAAAACATCAATAATAATGTGTCTAACAGAAAAAAAATAAGCATTAAAAAAGATTGATTTTAGCAAATTTGTTAAGGAAAGCAAATGAAACCCCGAACGATAACCTACAAACTTAGTTCAGCTGGAAGTAAATCACTAAATACATTAAACTACTAAGCACTAGCCAACCCATGCTAGTTTCGATGCCTAAATTAAGACTTCACTTGACCAAATCAATATTTTTAAAAATAATTACGAGCCACTTTAGAACCAAATATAGAAATCAACTACAAATCCATTTCAGGATACTTCATCCTTTCATGCAGTAGAATGAAACCAATTTAAAAGCCAAGAAGCAATTGAGGAAGAGTCAACAACCAACAAGGAACACTCAAGGACTACAGCATACACCTTCAACATTTTCCAAAGTATCCAGATGACCAATATAATATTATCCATATCCAACTATAGTAAACTTCTGTCACAATACCCAAAAAAGTAACCACGAGGAATTAACAAATAGATCACTTTGTCAATCATTCTTACAAGCAAAAGGAGGGATCTTGAATCAATTCATGAAAGCCAACCATTGATGGTTCAAATAAGTACACATATTATCCTCACAAATTAGATCATTGGTACGAGTGTAACTATCAGTTATTAGATTGCGCTGAAAAAAACTATTTCCGAGTGAAACCATTACCTGGTTAGCCAACCCCCAAAACAGAACTGAAACAACCACACTTCCCCACAGCTCAGCCATAACATAAAACAAGCAGAAACTCCATATCCTCATGATTGCAAGCGGCCCAAGAAACCTTGGACCCAAAGTATTCAGAAGCTTATCAGCAAGAGCGGTGGGATGGAAATACTGACTAAGAGGATACAACACAAATCCAAATGCCCCAAAAAAGGCAATGAATGGGAAAATCACAGTATAAAAAAGAGCCTCCTTTGACAACACATTAGCCAATTTAGTATACAGAATCATGAACCCAATAGCCAGAGGCAAATTCACCCATGTTTTGAGGAAAGGAATGATTTCTGCACTAGATCCTTTGGCTGTCACCACCAAAACATCTTTAGTATCCCTGAGAATTGTATAATTAAATAAAATACAGAAAAACATCAAGCCAAGTGGTATAATTTTCTTGAGGGTAGCGAGCTCAACACCCATAAACTTGGGTGGTTCTTTCTCTCCATAAAAAGACTGCCCATCTGCCGAAGCCGCTGCAGCCTCAGCCCTGGGGAAATTTCTTGACTTTTGACCAACTAATGGAAGTTTGGTGACTTGGAATTTGGAAGACCCGTTTGCCGAAAACAAAGGAGGGAGAAATGTTCTTGGTTTTAGTAAAGGATTTGTGGGGTTGAATCTATACCTTAAATCCTGTGATGGTGGTGGTGGTAAAAAAGCTCTGATTCTAGGATTTGCAGGCAAAGAAATAAGCCCTTTTGATTGTAAAACAGCTTGCATTTCTCCACACGTCTACTCTTTCTCTCAACTCTTTTCTTGTTTCTACAAAAAGCTCCTAATAGAAACTCGAAAAGGCGCGATTTTTATGAAACTGAATATGAGAGAAAGGGCGGTGTGGAGATGGAGATAAGGTTCGGTGATATGCCGAGAAAGATAGTTTTCCTTCTTTTTCTTTCAAGGGTTTGGTAATCTATACATATTTATGCACCCAGCGGCCAGCTACCAGAAAATAATTTTAAGACCCAAAAAAAAAAAATCACCTTCTTTTTTATTATAGAAAAAAATGATGTCGGATAATTTCCAAACAGGGTATATTCAATACTCCCTAAAGAAATGATTTTTGATACCGACTAACCTAAAGCTCTGATAAATTCTAAACTCGAATAAAGATGGCATAAAAAATATCTTCTGTAAAAGAGTATCTCCAAAGAATCAAACCCATATAGGAAGAGAATCATCAATCATGTGAAGAAAAAAGGGACAACAGAGACCCGCCCCCAGATCGGACGAAAGTACACAAATGCCTCTTTAGATATTTATTTTTTTGTTACAAATTGAGTCTCCGATATCTTAACATTTGAAATTTTGATATCAAATGAGCTATAAGTTGGTATTAATATTTAATATCTTATTTGACTGCTATTTATATATTTCTCCATAATTCCCCGTGCATGAATAAAGCACTAGAAAATCAACCAATTTTTAACAACAGAAACATATTCATGTTAAATAAATCACAATAAATTGCATTAAAAATGACCAGACATGTGATTTTAGCTTTTATANCTTGATTCGTCCATCAAACATTTATAATCACTACGGACAGACGATAATTTAATCGATTGAATTTAACATATGAACATCATTTAAGTAAAGAAAAACGAAATCAAATTGAGATAGGCTATGTCGGGGACCCAAAAGCGAAGGTCGAAACCATTATTTGATTTCTTCATACAAATTAGTCAAATGTCATAATTGGCAGCCACTGCCCCTCTAATATTCCTTCATTTTCTTTTGGAAAAATGGAAATTTCATTTTGTCATATAGACCCGAGTTGAACGTCGACTTTTTTTTGGGTAAATCACATAGATATTTTCAAAATCATTTCGTCAACTTAAAATTTTTATACAAAAACTAATGTGAAACTGTCTTATAGATCAATTTTATGAGTTGGATATCCTGTTTAGGTCATTCCTGAAAAAATATTTTTTTATTTTAAATATGGCAGAGTTAACACATTTCACAAGATACGTCAGTCCATCTCATAAGAAACTTACTCAATTTTTTTTATATGCACCACAATATATATTTTTGTTAGGAGGAAGGTATTTTTAAAATACGGTGTGTCGAACCAAATACATTTATAATATGCTTTTTTTCTTTAAAAAAATAAAATAAAACTAACTTAAGGTTGTTTATTACGAAGTGGGCTTTTACTCCATAATCAGCGGCAATTCAGCTGAGGCCCAAATAAACAACGGCCCACGTATTCATTAATTTGATTAGAAAATGGTTCTTATAATGTTATCATTTATCCGATCAAAAAATGAAATCGAAATTATATCAAATTTATTCATTAATCAATCCATGAAAGAAGTTTCTGATTAATACCAGATCCACGATAAAATTGCATTTTTTTGCTCAGCATATTTATGTTTTTGTGATTTTTGTTATTTATATTGTCAAATGAAAGTATAATTTTTTTCGTATGCAGTTTGTGTCACATTAGTGGCATGGTTCGATCGTTTTCTCAGCAAAGATAATTAGACTTTGTCAGACTGGGTTGTTGACCGGTTTTGACCGTAAAAATGGTTATCAAACTTTGTCCAGACTCGTGAGTAATTTTTGATCAAATCAGTTGAACTGACCAGTCCGATTTTAAAAACCCTGTATGTATCATGTATGTATGTTCACACATTATATTATGTCCTAAGATAATGCTCTGTTCGGCTGTAACTGCGGCTGCGTATTTTTTGTGCTTGATCGATGATTAATGGAATCACTTCCTATAAAAACATAATTAATTTCTGAATAAAGGCCGCATTGTGCTGGCACCGTTTTGCTTGAATTTATAATTAGATTTACAAGATACTTAGATAATATTTGATTATATCATCAATATTTTTAAAATTTTTTTTTTAAACATTAGCATATCATAATTTTTTAAAAGGGCCATATCATCAATTTATATTATTCAATTGATCATAATAAATTATATAATTCTGAGCAGATATATTTAATTTTTTATTATTATCTAGATCAAGAACTTGATCAAGATAAAGTTGGAGAAAACAATTGCCTTTTGATAAAGAAAAAAAATGTGAAATCACTTTAGAGGAAAAAAAAAGTATAATGTTTTTAGAACATATAAAAATATTGTTTTTTTTAAAAAAAATAGTGTTTTGACTTTTCTAATTTAATAATTAATAAAATAAAAATAAGATTGATATTTTTTTTTTATGTTTGAGGAACATCGTATGGGTCGACAAACTTCTTTACATGTTCGTTTGGTGAGAAATCGATAGGACTGACATCTTATGTATTTTACTTCTTAGTTCCGTCTTCTTCGGTAACATCGATAAACCAGATCTTCGGGAGACTCTTCAGCCGATTTTGAAGTCCATCTCTTCACATGGCTTCATGTAAGTTCACCTCTCTCTTCTTCTCGCCTTAAAATCTACGTCGCCCAACATCTTACTGTTCAAATAATTGTGCAGAGTGCAGTGTGCATCTATGGCCTATATGCCCTGATTTTTTGATCATGGGGATGTAAACCGATGGTGTTTTCGTTTTATGTGTGATTCTGTAATGGGTTTCTTTTTCCTTGATTTTGGGACTAGTACTCCCTCGCTTTTCAGATTCGATTTTTTTTTATTAATTGAATTGTATCTGGAACGTGCATTCTTTGAAATTACCTTATATATTTTTAAAAAACTTTATGAGGGAATAAGAAGAGTGGATGTCTAAAATTGTTTCAATTACTGCCCATATGTTTGGTGTTTTTGCGGAATGCGATGTTGCTCTTTCATGTTAATATTTTGTGTCAGGCGGTTTGGGTGCTTCCGGCCTTAAGATTACAAACTTGGAATTGGGGTGTGTTAGACCCAAACTGGGCAAATTGCAGCCTTTGCATTGTTTGACTTCGAAGACTGTTGGATTTGATGATTTGAGACTGTCAAACAGATCAAGGAATCCAGTAATCCGATGCTCAGCTTCTGGCACTGATGGTAAGTTCATTTGTTTATATGCTTGGTTATGGTTCGTATGACCAACTCTCTTGCACTTATACGACTGAGGTTCTGACTGAAACAATGGTTATATTAGTAAGTAAACGATGTCAATGGTTTGACCAACAAATTGGTGTTATACGCTCTCTTGTATTTATTGGATTCTCGCCCTCGAAACATGGTAGACATCAGACAATCTAGTTGTAGAGGGTTTGAAACGTGCCAATTTATTTATTAAGAGGGACAATTTGATTGAATTATATCAATGTTAATGTTATGTATATTATGTAAACAATATTTTTTGCTGCTCTTTGTGCTATATGCTCTCTCATGTATTTATTGGATTCTCCATTATTCACTTCGTACATTGGAGACATGCCAAACATCTAGGTAATGTAATTGTAGAGGATTTGAAACTCTTGCCATTTTTTAGGAGGAACTGTTTCATCGGGTGAAAATGAATGTTATGGTCATTTCTGAGTAAAATTTATGTGGTTTGTTGTTACATTCTTAAAGTTGTTTCTTGGACTTTGTTTAAGGCTTGGATAAAGGGACATAGTCAGTCAACCTGTTGCATCTTGCGAGCCACTTCTGTTCTCTTTACAGACTTGTACTTCACTTCCTGAAAACGTTTGTACATAATATAGTTCAATAGTTGAAAAAGAAAATAGCAAAAGAAAAAAGAAAAAGAAACTGGTGAAAGAAGTTGGGAGAGAGAGGTGTGTATTTGAGGCTGTTTTGTTTGTCCGTACTACAGGTGTAGAAATCTAGTCAAAATTCAATAATGTGCCACTTACTTTCTATCGCAACCTCTTGCTATTTCTCTCATCTTCTTTTCATTTTCATAATTGTGTTTTGACGAATGACAGCTACTGCAAATTTGGAAGATAATTCCGTAATAGTTAAATCATCTGATGAAGTAAGCCAACTCATTCCCAATCCATTCGAGGTGAGTTGTTATTTTCATGGCCAGTGTCTCGATCCCTTTCCATTCACTATGATGTTATCGGTTTATTTCCTATTTTATGGTATCATGTAGTTCCTTGGAAAAAAGAGATCGACTTATACAGCTTTACAAGTTGAAGTTATATATAAAATGTTGGTACTGTGGTGTTCTGTGACACAAAAATCTTGACTAGAAATTTTAAATGAACAATCACAAATCGTTTATACTGCCCCGTTGTTTTACTTTTTCGAAGAATAGAAAATAAATTTGCGGATGAATTAGTACTGGTAGTACATTTTTTATTGAGACTCATCCAATGTGATTCAAGTTCGGGGTTTAAAAACTCGGAAGTATCTACATTAACATATTGTAATATGCGACTTTTCACTGGATTACAAACATTTGATTTGTTTGTTCATTCTCATCAATTTTGAAACAGTAAAAATGTGCTCCTGCTCTATTTGATTATCTACTCTTAAGCACCAGATGCACTGAAACTTAAGCACAAGTGCATAGTTGGTGACAAATTTGTGCTTTGCTGCATGCAATGATGGAAACCTTACTAAAAATCTTAATTTTTGCAGGTAGAGTCCCTTTTGACAGTGTTATGTGACACTACTTCCATCGCCGAGTTTGAACTTAAAGTAAGCTATTTTTATGCTTTCGAATCTTCAGCCTACTCATCCTCTCCATCACAATGTATTAAAACAGTATGACTGACTGAAACATACCACACTTGTTTTCTTGGGAAGCATCATTCCAACTTCAATAATACTATAATATAGAAAACAAAGTTCTGCTGATTCATGATTTCTTTGTCCCTTCTTTGCTGATACAAATTTTCATGATTAGCTCGGTGGATTTCGACTATATGTTACAAGAAACTTGGCTGGGCAAAGTGCGGCCCCACAGCCTCCTGTTTCTGCTCCAGTAACTGCTCACTCAGTTGTCGAGACACCTAATACGAATGGGTCGGCTTCATCACCATCTTTAGCCCTCTCCAAGCCAGTGCCCTCCTCTTATGGTGTTCAGACTTTGCTTGATAAAGCGGCAGATGAAGGCTTGGTGATACTTCAATCTCCAAGGGTGAGGATTTAAGAAACTATCAGCAGTAATGTCATTATTTTGTTGAAATTTGTCATAAGTTTATACCTGACGCAGGTTGGTTATTTTCGGAGATCGAGAACCATTAAAGGGAAGAAGGCTCCTCCATCTTGCAAAGAGGTACTACTGGTGGTACATTATATGCTGCTTGAGCGAATATTTCCCATGTATGTCATTATGAAACCCATGATGAATTTATATCTAGTTAGTTCATATGTGCGTGATGAACATCCACTCAATTTGGTAGATGTACCAATAAATGTTGTATAAAACTCGAAGCGCTTTCTTCTTCGTCAGATCTCATCGGTTATGAGTTTACCAGTTATTTTTGCTTTTCACAGAAAGATATAGTGAAGGAAGGGCAGGTGCTCTGCTATATTGATCAACTAGGTGGCGAGATCCCAATCGAGGTTCTCACTTGGCTTTGATCTCCATTGGCACTTTGTATTTATATACAACTTTTCTTGTTTTGATAATGATTAAACAAATTCTTTCACTTTCGCCAACTTCTATCATTTCCATTTCTAGTCTATATTCTTGCTGTAATTTGAATAAAAAAATCATTCATTTCATGTATGCTGTGAATACCTCACTTAATCCTGATTTTTCTTGAATCTTTTTCAGTCTGACATATCTGGGGAGGTCGTTAAGATTCTCAAAAAAGATGGAGGTATGCAATGTTCTTCCCCTTGCTGCTTTCTTGGTCCCCTCAGATAAAAAAAAATCAATTTCCTTATGTAATATTTTCAAAAATATATATTTAGTCCTTCAAAATATATCAAGTCCCTTTGGAAAACTAATTTATTGTGCATCGGTTGATAGTCTACTATAAAAGTTTCGGTTTCTTGAACTGGACAGATCCTGTTGGATATGGCGATGCACTTATTGCTGTGCTTCCTTCATTTCCTGGAATAAAGAAACTTCAGTAGAACATCGTCCCATGCGATGTTTAACCTTATTTTTTTGTGGCAACTGTAATTTTTTTATTCCAAGTGGATTGCTTCCGGGAAAGGGGTCGCAAAAATTTTCGTGGACACCGAAAAATTTCTTGTTCTTGAGATCAGACGGAATCATATGACATGATTGGCTGTATGCATGTTTAATTCGATTGTCTCCATATTTTTTTTAGAAAAATAGAATAACTAGATTAGACTATTTTTTTAAAAAAAAATCGTATAGGATATTTAAATTGATGATATGCCTCTTTTAAAAAATTATGATATGCTAATGTACAAAAAAAAATTTAAAAATTGATGATATAATCAAATATTATCTGACTATCTTGTAAATCTAATAATTATAAATTCAAGCAAAACGGTGCCAGCACAATGCGGCTTTTATTCAGAAATTAATTATGTTTCAAAACCAACCATATATAGGAAAAGTAGGCAAAAATTTGTGTGAGACGGTCTCACGGGTCGTATTTTGTGATACGGATCTCTTATTTGGGTTATCCATGAAAAAATATTACTTTTTATGCTAAGATTATTACTTTTATTGTGTATATCGGTATGATTGATCTGTCTCATTGATAAAAATTTGTGAGACTGTCTCACAAGAGACCTACGCTTGAATTAAAGAATTTAGATTTGAAAAGTATCTGAAGAGAATATCTAAAATGACTTTATATTGTTGGTATTTAATTGGAATCCTCTAAAATAACTTAAAAAATAACTATTTGGCATTTTAAATTCATGAAATAAATTTGTCAAAACAAAATAATAAATTTATTAATATAAATTTGGAATTTTTAACTTATAATTTGTTCATCCATCCAAATACCTGTCTGTCTAGTCTAGTTAACAAAATACGTCGTCCTATTTTCGTAACCAAATAAAAGATTGGATGATTTTATCTAAAAGAACTTTCCGTATGATAATTGATTAGTAAAGCTTTAGCATCGGGACAAAAGTTAGGGGTTTGCCCTTTCACCAACTCCAAGAACCATTTATTTATTTATTATTTATTATATGGGTTTGATTTCCAATTTACACCTTGAAGACTTTTTAATTCTGGATCGAGATTTATTAATTTGTCCCTAATTTCTTTAACACCGATAAAAAAAAATCAAGAATTAGTGTATCTCATAAGTCTATTATTTAAATAATTTACCTTTTTACTGGGTTAAATTAAAACCATTTCAATATAATTAATTTTAATTTGAAAAGTAGAGAGCTGGGTGAGATTTTTCTTAGGGTAGGAATCAGGGCTAAAGTTAAATTTTCAATACTAGTGTGTCGTTGTGATATTTATAAATTGTAGTAAATCAATAATATAAGGGGTGAGATGTAATTAACTTTCATTTTAGTACCACGGAATAATTGATAAAGGTACACAATTCGGGCGAGAAAAATCAACACTGGCATGTGGGGTCACATTTTAGTTCATGTGGGCACACGAAACCATGCGAATACCACCCTGTCCAGGTCTGAAACCTGCAACAATTATTGCTCACAGCCACCGTTGGTGGAAGTTGATGTCAATTGTCCACCCTATATACCTTGCTTCGAAATCTTGAAGAACCTCCGAATCCAAAACTTCTTGATTAAATGTGGAGCAATCTTCCCTTTGATTTAATAGTCAACATCTTCTCCTACCTGTCCCCGGATTCGTTCGCTTGTGCCAAAGCCGTCTGCCGGAGTTGGCATGATGCAGCCAAGGGTGCGTCAGAGTTGTCATCGTGCCACCGTCACCCGCCGTGGTTCTTGGCCTTGCCGACTCGCAGTAGAGGCCTTTCTTGGATTGCCCACAACCCAATCAGCAACAATTGGCATGTGTTGAGTCTTGACCACATCAGTTGCCCAGTTAGGCCTATTGCTACAATTGGTGGCCTGGTACTTTTGAGGGTCACGAGCTCTACATCCCTTAAGCTTGCCATATGCAACCCTTTTACCAGGCAGTTTAAACACCTTGGTATGCTAAATGTGACGAGAACCAATCCGGCTGTAGGAGTGGTGGAACATGATTTAAGCCATAAATTTTCGAATTTGGGTTTCAAGATATATGTGGCAGGTGGGATATCAGAGTTTGCCAGTGGCGGTGCAGTGTATCAACCAACCGTAGAAATGTACCAATCGAGTGATGACACATGGAAAAGAGTAAGCCTAATGCCGGTAGAATTTGCTGTGAGGCTAACAGTTTGGACACCAAATGAGAGTGTGTTTTCAGACGGGATACTGTATTGGATGACCTCCGCTCGGGCTTATTGTGTGATGGGATTCGAACTTGAGACGAATAAATGGAGAGAATTGAGTGTGCCTATGGCAGATAAGCTCGCATTCGCGACATTGGTGGCAAGAAACTGGAATTTGACCTTGGTTGGAGGCACTGACGTCAGAAATATATGTATTTGGGAGATAGGGAACGATGGTGTTTGGAGTCTCGTCGAGAAGGTACCAATTGAATTGGGAATTAGGCTTTTGGGAAGTGAGGGACATTGTGCTAGTGTTAAGTGTGTTGGCATTGATGGGGCAATTTGTTTGTATAGAGATATTGGGGCAGGGCTCATTGTTTGGAGGGAGGTTTTTGGTGAAGGGAAATGGGAATGGAATTGGATCGAAGGGTGTTCCCTCATTGGAGACAAACAAATTCAGAATTTCCCAATTAAAGGATTGTTGCTACAACCAAACTTTGCTTGTTCTACTTTTTTGAGTCGCTGAAAAATGTATGAACCTTTCTTTTGGTTGCAAGTATTTCAAGGATGATTGTTGCTCGGAATCGCAAGAAAATCTTGAACTTCCGTTATTTCATCCACCTTTTGGTTATTGAATTGCTAGAATTTGTCGTTCCTTTATTGAAGTCATGAGAAGAGACTGGCCAAATGAGAGCTGCTGTTTATATTTTGGAAGTAACTTGTATATTTGTTTCAGAGAATTTTTAAAATTCTGAGATTTTTTTCATTCAAAAAGAAGTACACTCCTTCAATAACCGTAGCCTGTTGTTGGCTACAAGATGCAGGCTCTCGAGTCACCAAGCAATCCCATTTCTTAGTGAACCGGTTAAATTCCAAAAACGTTATTATAAAAGTGAACCGGTTCAAACGATTTTTAATCGGTTTATGTATTTATGCTTAATTTTCGTTTTGATATATTACATATTAAAATGATTTCCTATTCATTGATTCAATGATGTAAAAACATAAATTTGATTTTGTATATTTATCTCTTTGCACTTTTTATATTCATATATATCATCGAAAGTTCAATTTTATTTATATATTCTTGTTTTTTTTTTAAAGAATTTCAGTCATTAATTTGATGCGTGCGACGCTGATGTGGCTAATGTGTGTGTAAAACAGTACCAACACTCTCAATGAAAAATTTATTAAAATTATGAAAAATTTCAAAAAAAATACATATATGAGATTGAACATATAAAATAGAAATAAAAAATAAATTTATGAAACAGAAATTATAGTTTTATTTTTTAATCATAAAATGGTAGATAGTAAAATTTTTGTTTAAATTGTATATATATTATGATAACTAGAACCTCAAGAAGTACAGAAAAGTTCCAACTAATGCATGAGACAAATTAGAAAATCAATGAACGTTTGTCATGGTTCAGACAATATGCCAAATAATTAAATTATTGCGTAACAAAACACAATTATGACTCTGGCCTTATTTGCTACCCGTGATATTCTTCTCCCCCCTTTGCCTCAGATTCTCAATCTTATCTTCTCAACAAAATCATATAAAAATTAGACTTTGTTTAACATAAACGACTGTATCACACATGAATGTGGAAGAGATACCTACGTATCTACCAACAAATCAAGAAGTCGATCGACTATGATATTCTTTAGTTTTGATACATTTGTTTTTTAAAAGAAAATTCAACTGTTCTACTTCATTTTATTATTTTTCGAATTTCCAAATCTACACATAAATGCCACATTCTAGCTCGTTTAAGAGAGGAACATCAGTTAATCACGCTTTCTTTAATTTTTGATATAATTATATCTCACTTGGTTTGAATATATTTATAGTGTTTTATTAAAAAAAATGTTGAGAAACATCAACTTTGATATTTATGTAAACATCGATAATATAATATTCACATGTATAATTTATATTATACTAAATATTTATGTAAACATCAATTATTGATATTCAAATGTACAATTTTTATATATTTTATTATATATAACAAAAAAATAACAGCGAGAACTAAGACCAAACCCACACTATATATAAATATTAAAAAAATAGAATAACTTCGCAGCCTTTGGGAAATATCTGGAGAACCCCCCGATAACCGAAACAGGGAAAGGACACTCCGAAGGGGGGAAGTGAGGAACCCCGAAATCGAAGAGAAGAGATACCGAAGCTGTTAAATCCGAATATCTGAAATTGATGGCTGGTTTGCAGAGATCGGAGGTGTCGTTTAGGAGGCAAGGCTCCTCGGGATTGGTGTGGGACGACAAAATTGTCTCTGGTGAGTTGAATCAGCTCGCACAGCCTAAACAGGAAAACAACAGCAAGGAAAATCAGCATGAAGGGAATGAATCGAAGAATGATGCGGTCACCTCTACTCCAGTAGCCGCCTCCGAGGATTCGGCGCGAGTTCCTGGACTGAAGATCGAGAGAAGCAGATCCAACGGCGAAGGAAGGGGGTTCAGGACCGGGAGAGTGTCCCCGGCGGTCGAGCCGCCGTCGCCGAAGGTTTCAGCTTGTGGGTTTTGCAGTGCATTTGGGAAAAACGAGAAGACGCGCCGCCAACGTTTGAAGCCCGTCAAGCGCGTGATGTGAGGGGTTCGCCGGCGGCGGGAGGTGGGATATGACGTGGGAAGGTGTACGACTTGTTTCGCCGGATTGAATCGAGGTGAATCTAGTTTATTGAATTTCGAAAATTCTACTCAATATTTTGCTTTTGTTAAATTTAAATATTTTATTGTTTTGTTTTGTTTTGTTTTGTTTTTGTGTCTCATTCAATTCTGGTTTCATATTTATTTTATTTGTATCCACTAAAAATAAATTATTTCCAATTTTTTTACTCTGGGTGCTTTATTTGCTTAATTATGTACAAAATAAATCTTATATTAGCATTTTTTATGCATTGTTTATTATCGGTTTATTACTTCTTTTATGTCGGTAAATATTAAATAGTTTGAGTTCAAACGAAAATCCAAAATAAGCCAAATTGAACAAAATGGATCATATTTTATCTATTTTGTCTAATAATTCAATTTGGCTTGAATTTTCATTAGAAAACAGATTTTTATTCATGTGACGAGTCAACATTGTTCATATTTATAATAAAAATAATCATTTTGACATTATTATTAGTATTTTTTGATAATGTTCCCAATGAAATATATATCTTATAAAATTGATATGTGAAATAGTTTTTTTTTAATAGTTTTAAAACATAGTTGAGTAACAAGATTTTGGTACGCAGCGTAGCGATGTCTGCGAGAAATGTCTTATACAAGACAATGATGATTTTGTTAGTTAACCAAATTTGAAGTCAAATAACTAACCCATTCACGTTTTATAGAAAGAAAGAGATTGATCGATAGATAAAATTATTATCAAAATAGGTTATGTTCGTCGAATAGGTGACTATATAAAATTAGTGGAATGAGTTGATAATTTGTTAATTAATTTTTTAAGTTAACTAATCATCATTATCACCCCTACATGATATTTCTTATATACATTTTATTTTATTTTGAAAACATATAGTAATTCTTTTTACATACTAGCTATTGTAACAATTATACTTGGAAAATTAATCATATCATCTTCTTATATTATATAGTACTAATCAAAAGTTATATTATTTGATTAATACAACAATTTCACAATTTATTGGGGAAAATAAATTCGAATTACTCATGATAATGTACCGTACTAACTTAAGGTAAATAATCTGGATTGTTTATTTCGATAAATTGAGTACTAGTTAAATTTTTTTGGTAAATTTATATCGATTTCTTTTTCCTGAAATATATGCTAAAAAGATCAAAGTTTAGAAAACATTGTTGAGTAGGTCTCTTGCGAGATGACCAAAATAAGATATCCATATCACAAAATATGACCTCGTGAAACCGTCTCACACAAGTTTTTGCCATAATTGTTTTGTTATTCATATTTTAGTTCTGTTATGTCATTTCGATTATTTGGATTTAAAAGTTCAAGCAATAACCAATCAACTAGCAAATTTTATACTAATTTGACTATATTTTAGACCGACTACATACTCGAATATTTAAAAAGAAATAAACATTAGAAATTTATAATATATGTAATAAATTTAACATTATCATTCTAAGTTATCTAGAATAAACATATTTGTTATTTTATGTAACATAACTATGCAAACATTGTTTTTTATTGTTTATTACGAGAGATCTAATGAAGAACTATAATATTTTGAATAATAAATTAAAAAAAATTCCGATCAAATCATTTAATAAATATTTTTTAACTACATGTATGATATTGTTCTAAAATATAAATATATAATGTTAGGCTCTACTGATAAGATTTGAACGTGGATCTGAGACTTACTTATCTCGAACAACGAATGTACAATGAAAAAGTTAAATCTACCTAAATAAAATAAAAAAACTATATGGAATCAGTGAAACTCATACCTGAAATCAACAAATCTCAATTTAATCATTGCATCAATGCTCCATCCACATTTAATAAATATTAATAAATATCTTGAGTGTACGATTCTTGTTGACAGTAAAATATTTTTCTGTGTCTGATAATTTAAATATTTTTTATAATCCTATATTACAAAATTTTTAAAAATATAAAAATATATTACTTTTAATATAACATCTAAGGACTAAATAATATTGTTAATTAATTAAATAGATAATTAACACGGCAAAAACTCGTGTGAGACGGTCTCACGGGTCGTATTTGTGAGACGGATCTCTTATCTAGGTCATCCATGAAAAAGTATTACTTTTTATGCTAAGAGTATTACTTTTATTGTGAATATGGGTAGAGTTGACCCGTCTCACGGTCGCACATGAGACTCACTCAATTAACACACTGGCCGAGAATAAAACCCTCGTTTGAATCACTATTCAACCAAAATGTCAAATCATTTATGATAAAGTATGCAGAGTGGCCACCGTATCCATACACCGAGTATCTCTCAAAGGAATCTTTGATGCTAATTTACCAATCAATTATTCTTCTAAATCTTGTTTTACCAATAAAATGAATTTATTTCTCCGGCGGCGTACCTCACACCTCGTAGCTCGTCGGATCTTAAGTGCCGTATCAAGCAAAGTGCACTCTTGGGGTAATAATTCCCGCCAACTCTGTGAATTGACTGCAAATCTCGAAGATCTGTCGCGGAAGAAATTCGAGGGTTTGGTGAGGTGTCCGGTGAATTACGTGCCGTTAACGCCGATTAGCTTTCTGGAGAGAGCTGCGAGGGTTTATGGAGATAGAACTTCGGTTGTGTACGGCAGCTACAGATGCAGTTGGGAAGAGACTCATCTGAGGTGTGTGAAGCTTGCCTCTGCGATGGCCCAGCTAGGGATTTCTGGATTCGACGTGGTAATTAACTTGGCTGTTTTCTAATATTGATCACTCACGTACGTTGTTGTGTGTCAAATGCTGAGAGGGAAAATGGTTTTCCTTAGCTGATTTTCTGTCTCTGCAACGCTTTATTTTCTCGATAATCTCTGAACACTAAAATCTTGGATTCTCAATGCTGTGCTCTTAGAACAGGTAGCAACCCTGGCCCCTAACGTACCAGCAATGCAAGAATTGCATTTTGCAGCGCCAATGGCCGGAGCAATTCTCTGCACATTGAACACTCGCCACGATTCCAATATGATTTCGATCCTGCTGCACCATTCCGAAGCCAAGATTATCTTTGTCGACCATCAATTACTTCATATCGCTCAGCAAGCATTCCATATTCTCGCTTCAGAATACAAAACCAAACCACCAATTCTAGTGCTCATCCCCGAACATAACAATCCATCTCCCTCGTGTGATATTCCCGATATCCATGAGTACGAGTCGTTCTTGGCTAGCGGAGATGGTGAATTTGTCGCCAGACGACCCGAAACTGAGTGGGACCCTATTAGTATTAACTACACTTCCGGCACTACGTCTAGACCAAAAGGGGTGGTTTATAACCATCGGGGCGCGTATATAAACGCACTTGCCACGGCGTCTATGCACGGGATGGGGTCTATGCCCGTCTATCTTTGGACAGTGCCGATGTTTCACTGTAACGGGTGGTGCCTTATTTGGGGGCTAGCAGCTTTGGGTGGCACCAACATCTGCCTTACGCAAGTTGAGCCTAAGGAAATTTTTAACAGCATCGTGCTTCACCATGTTACACATATGAGTGGAGCACCCACAGTATTAAACATGATTATTAATTCAAGCGATCAAAAGCAACTTCCTCACAAAGTCAACATAACGACCGGTGGTGCACCACCACCACCTTCAATCCTTTCCAAGATAGAAGAGCTGGGATTTCGGGTTTCACACTTGTATGGGCTTACGGAAGTTTATGGGCCTGGTACGTCATGCATATGGAAACCCGAGTGGGATTCTTTGCCTCAGGAGGAGCGGTTCAGGTTTAAAGCAAGGCAAGGAATGGAGCATTTTGGCTTGGAGGAAGTTGATGTGAAAGATCCCACTACCATGAAGAGTGTTCCAAAAGACGGCGCAACAATGGGTGAAATTATGTTTCGGGGGAACACGGTAATGAGCGGATACCTAAAAGACCTTAAAGCTACCCAAGAAGCCTTTGCGGGTGGATGGTTTAGAAGTGGCGATCTTGGTGTAAAACATGAAGATGGGTACATAGAAGTGAAGGACAGGTCAAAAGATATAGTAATCTCGGGCGGGGAAAATATAAGCACGATTGAAGTCGAAACAGTCTTGTACCGGCATTCAGCAGTTCTTGAAGCAGCTGTTGTAGCAAGACCTGATAACCACTGGGGGCAGACTCCCTGTGCATTTGTGAAGTTAAAAGATGGATTTGACGTTGATCCTCAAGATATAATGAGCTTTTGCAGGGATCATTTGCCTCATTATATGGCACCGAGGACCGTTGTTTTCGGCGATCTACCACGAACTTCAACTGGTAAGATTCAGAAGTACATATTAAGGGAAAAAGCTAGGGCCTTAGGCAGTCTTTCTTGAGCATCTCCCCATATGACCTGAGTTGACAAATCATGACAAATGCTCCTGAGGTTATGGGGTTACCTTTTCAATTGCCACCGGTGGCTGCGGTGGAAGATCTTCTGTTTTTGAGAAAACCCACCTTAAACTTGCCCTTTCGTTTTCGTTCCCTCTACCATGATCTTGAAAAACCACTCCGGCTTTTATCGAGTCTTTTGTATCGGCTACGTACGTAAGCAATTGCACCACAGTTGATAAATTTTTAAGATTCTTTCCTCTAAGAGAGCTCTGCTTTTGGATTTGGAGCCTAACGGTATCACCAAACAACACAACAAATACAGCATGAAGGTGGTTTCCGCCACATGTTATCAGAATCAACCGACGTTAGGCACTACATAATTTTCGTGGAGTAATTTTGAGTACTGAATGTATTTGAGCAAAACTTGCAATATTCGAAGCTCCGCTATGAATATCCACAAACCAGATATTGCCGCAATATAATTTATTCGAATACGAATGTTGAACATCCCCATTCTTAGAGTAAGCTGAAAAAATCTACTGCACTTCCACACGCTATAAACAAGAATCCACCAAAGCAAACCAATGTTTATATTTAATCTTTCTGCACAGAATGTTTAGTTTTTTTTTATTTTTTATTTCATGTTATAATCCAATATACTGAGTTGATTCTCATAAGTGCAGGGCTTATTCTAAAATTTAATTTAAAATACATTGGATTATATAT